>NC_067402.1:95904066-96213566 GCF_016432865.1 Antechinus flavipes | reverse complement strand
AGACAGTGATGATCTACCTCATTAAAGGGGGTTTCTTTATCAGAGAGGAGTTTTTGTGAAGTGGAAGAATGGGAGTAGGAGTAGATATAATGATGTATAAAAAAGGAAATAAAACATTTCATTTAGTGTTTACCATTTGTTAATTCCTGATTATACTCTTCTAAAAACAATACTAATAAAACTCCAAATGCCAAACCCATTTACTATCTGTCCTAATAAGTTTGTCACACCCTTTAAAGTACTAGTCTTGTGGGTTATATGGGGTATTTGGGGAAGACCAGGACCTCTGATTTGAGGGCTCTCTGAGTTCTTTTTAGGGCTGCTCATCTACCTTTGGTGTTTGCCTTTACCCAGATCTCACCTGCCTGTGGCTCTGAGAAGCTGTCGCATGCACTATGGCTATACCCAGGACAGCTTATGCACTCAAACCTAATGATGTGTTAGAGGGATGTCAGTCTCAACACATTAAGACTTTCTTGGTGGGAAGGGTAGACAAAAATTATTCCAGTGTCCATGTCTTCATGAACATGGAATGCTCAGAGGTCAGTCAGACATCAAATATGCCAAGGTCATTCTCTGCATTCCAGGACATAATCAGTCATTCAGACTTTTGTCTTGCCACACTGGACTTGGATGACTCAGGAAGACATAGTGAGACTGACCACTTTGTGCAACCCAGCCTCACTTAAATTCAATTTATAGACAAGTCAAGACATTATCTGTGATGTCACTAGTCCTCCTCAAAAGCAAATGATGAACAATAGCTAGACTTGTCAGAAATAGATCAGTTAAACCTTCCTTTCAGACACACTCTAGCTTTATAATTCTGGACAAGTCATTTAATCTATTTGAACCTCAATTGTATCATCTCTAATTATATAACCACAATCTCACATGATTTTTGTATAATAACTTCAGACAAAATGTTCTCTGGAAATCTACCTTAACTTGTTATATAAATGTCAGTTTATGCCCCATGGAGAAAAAAAATACAACTAAATAGAATTTCTGTGATTCCTAGAACATTAGAAATAGGAAGCAAAGTTCAGTTTATTTCAGACTTTAATATAGGAAATTAAAAAAAGAACTATATTCCTTTGAACTTTTTCATCCTCCCAAGAATCTCATCATACTACAAGATCACATCAGTCCTGAAACTTATGTCATCAATACCCCAAAGGCTATTTCTGGGGAACTTTGTCAATATAATTGGAGAACACCAAGGATAGACATTTTAAAGCTTTAAATCATTTAAGCATGACTTCTAGGGCAGATGTCTTTTTTTCAACTTGGCTATACTCTTTTGGACTTCATTGGACTTGAGAACTCCTCCTTCTCCTTCTTTTCATGTGTTGTCTTTTCCCTTTAGATTTTGAGCTCTTTGAGGGAAAAGACTATCTTTTGTTCTTTTTTACCTCCAGTGCTTAGTTCAATACCTGGCACATAGTAAATATTTAATAAATGTTTATTGGCTGATGGAATGAATGCTGTTTTGTATATTTTCACTGCTATTGTTGTGTAAATTATTTGTCTACTTCTGCTCACTTCCCTCTGTGGTAGTTTACACAAATCTGCCTAAGATTATCCAAGTATTTCCTTATATCATTTCTTATGGCACAATAGTTTTACATTTCATTTACATGCCAAAATTAGTTCATCCAGTGATGTGATTCTGTGAGGGAAATTTTTCAGAAGCTTGAGCTAGAGCCCTGAGGAGTTCCTGGATACAATAAACCAAGCCAAGATTGTTGTTTGACCTTTGTTTTTGAGGAGGACTAATAACATCATGGGGTGACATCTTAACCGATGTGAGCGTTGTATTTAAGAGAGAGTTGCACTAAGTTGTCAGCTTCACTCTTTCTTCCAGAGTCATCAAATGTAGTGGCAGGACAAAAATAAAAATAACTGGTCGTGACCTGAGATGCTGTAGATGAACTCTGAGTACTCTGCAGTACTTCCCTCAGCTACCTTCATGGCCAATGAAACAAATTGTTCTCATCCACCCATTTCATTAGGGAAAATTTTCACAAGCTCAGATATTCAGCTCCCTAATTCATTGACAGGTTTGAAGCTCATTGGTTACCCTCAACCTCATTTAACCCTTTCCCTGAGATAAATTTTCCAGCATTTGAGTACTGTACATGTGACAGCTTTTTAAAGTCACAGGTGAGATCTGAATGGCAGATAGACACCAAAGGTCAACAAGCAGCTTTGGAAAAAAAAAAGGTGTCAAGCTCTCCCACCAGACGTACTAATCTTTCTCAAATACCCCATACATCTTATGAACAAGAATACTTTTGGGGAAGCCAGGATCTGGTGAATCAAAAATATCTTATAGTCATCCAAAATATTTCTAGAGAATTACTGAGATCAAGATAACCTTTAATCACATAAGATTGGATTTAAACAGTATAATAAATCATTTTCCCATAACTGCTATTCTCTTATTTTCCATTTAGTTGTTTTGTATTTTTGTTTTTTTCTGTGAAATAGACACACATAATTTGTATGTATGTGTCTGTATATACATATATACATATATTCAGATGCACTAAATACACATATATGTGTGTGTGTGTATAACATAAAGAAAATTCTTTATTCAGTCTTTTGCCCTGATTATGGAGGCAAAATTCAAGCCAAAGAGAATTAAAAGGAGTTTTTCAAAGTATATCAAGGTAGCAAATATTAATGGACTGATTACTAGACATAATAAGGAATTAAAGACAGAACCACCTTTTATTGATAAATTGTGTAATGAAATAAAGACAATTTGGATCAGTCTAGTTCAACAAAACAGGGTGGTCCATTGCATCTCATTTAGTCCCTAATTGCCCATGTGTTATTTGTCAACTATAAGCAGATAGGAGATGATTTAGTATATGATAAATATCAGGTAGTCTAAAGCTGAAAACTGGCCTCCCTCAACACCCATTGACAAGCCAGTCTGAATCATTAAGTTAGCATAACTTTCAATAGACTCTTTTTTCACTTTCTTTGATCTCTTTGACGTGATCTCTAGACCTGTAAATAATAAATGAATACTATAATAATTATTATTATATATTAAATATAATATATTTACTATTATATTTCATTATATATCACTAAAATGTAATACATAATAAATACTTAAATAATAAATATTATATTTTTGTCAAAAGCTTTTTCTGCATTTATTGAGATAATCATGATTGTTTTGTTTTATTATTAATGGAACTGATGCTTTTTTTAGAGCATCCTATGTCTTTGAATAATATCCCTGTTGAAAATCTCTAACAAAACAATCTATTTTTTTCCGAACACTTTAAAATTTATTCTACAAAGGTATGTATCTGAATATACAAAATTCACCTCCTTTAGATTAAAAAAAATAAATCTTCATTGATTTCTCTTGGTTTTACAAATTTCTTTTCTGCTATATCCCCTCCAGCCATCTTCTTCCAGAGAGCCCTCCCTTATAATAAGGAATTAAAAAAGGAGAAAGTGTTTTCTTCTATCTCTACTTTGGGAGATAACTACATAATTATGATTTCATAGAAGATTGTTTTCTTCTTGGTTGCTGTTTTTATTCCTATTTACGATGTAGTCTTTGGATCAGTGCATGTAAATGCTTGCTATGCTTCTTTAGGTTCTTAATATTTAATGTTTCTCACATAATAAATGTATATCAAAAAAGTCTGACATTATATGCAGAAATATGCCCACATTCCTTTTTCTTTATATAGCAGGAAAGAGAAGTCTTTTCTTTTATGTCTTCTTTGAGATAAAACTAGATCATTATGATTTCATAGCAGTTGTTTTTCTATTTAGTTACTTTTTAAATTTCCATTTCCATTTACATGACTGAAGCCCTTGCTCTGCTTTATTTTGAATAAGTACATATTGTTCCTATGCTTCTTTAGGTTAATATTTATCATTCCTTACATAATAAACATCCATGTGCTATATTTTATATATACATTTCCCAATTTATAGGCCCATTGATTATTATGGGCACATGATTGCTGTACAATACATATTTTGGTACATTTGAAACTTTTCTTTAAGTCATTAACTTATTTCATCTACATGCCTAGTACTGGAATCTTTGAGTCACTTTTTAAATTTCCATTTCCATTTACATGACTGAAGCCCTTGCTCTGCTTTATTTTGAAAAAGTACATATTATTCCTATGCTTCTTTAGGTTAATATTTATCATTCCTTACATAATAAGCATCCATGTGCTATATTTTATATATACATTTCCCAATTTATAGGCCCATCGATTATTATGGGCACATGATTGCTGTACAATACATATTTTGGTACATTTGAAACTTTTCTTTAAGTCATTAACTTATTTCATCTACATGCCTAGTACTGGAATCTTTGAGTCAAAGAGCATACATCTTTAGTCATGATATTTCTGTAATTTCAAATTGTTTTCCAAAATCCTGGTAATAATTCACTCCTCCAACATCAATGAATTAATGTTTATCTAATTCCTTAACTCTTCCAATATTGATTAATTACTTCACTTGCAAGTTTTGTCAGTTTATTGAGTCTGAGGTGAAATTTCAGGATTGTTTTGACATACATTTCCCTACTAGGGATATAAAGAATTTTTTTCATATAATAATGTAATAGTTTTTAACTCAGAAAATTTTTGTTCACTTCTTTTGGCCATTTATCTTTTGGCGGCTATAGAATTTATTTTTATAATATTTCCTATTTCTTAGTTATTCAATAAAAAGTTGATTTCTCATTGTCATAAAAATCTAGATATCCTGACTGGAACACTTACAAGCTCCATCACCTTAGGGTGGCCATTTTATCTCTGACATTCAAGTTTCATCTTAAAAAGTGAATTTAAATGCTTCAAAAACTCCTACTTCAGGAATACTTTAAGATTAAAAAGTACATTCCTCATAACCACTATGAGGTAGGTGTGGCTAGGTTTGTCACCCCCGTTTTGCAAAAGAGAAACCTATTCAGTTCATGATATTATTAAACTAGTCACCATCTACCTCACAGGATTGTTGTAGGGAAAATCCTTTTTAAACTGAAAGATATTTTACAATTTTTTTAGTGTATTTTCATATGAATTTACTAAAGAATAGTAGCTTTTTCTGAAATAAATGGCAAAGTTATTAGTAACCTGGATTTGCACATCTTAATGCTTTTATCCAAGGAAATACCCTTGTCTGAACCCCTCCACCTCCAACAGTAAAACTGATTTATATTCTAAATTTCCTTTCTATAAGGTAATGCAAAATGAATTCAATGCCTTTAATTCTAGTCTTTGCATCCTTTTGTGTGTTTCAGTGACAACAATGCTGTTTTCACTGAACTTCTGAAAGAGGTAATTGCATTTTAACAATGTCATCTAGAACCCTTGCTGTATCCTCTTGGGAGCCAGGAGCTTAGCAACTTCTGTTGCTAACAACCATGGATGTTGTGATCATTGATACAAACTTAAAAGGAAGAAAAAATAGCCATTATATCAAGGAAGTCTTTTATTTTCCATTTCTCAAAATTGAAAGGTGGAATAAACAAGGGAATGCAGATAACTAAAGTAATTTAAATTCATAGATATAAAATGCTATTTCTTTCTTACATGGATATATAATTTACTTAAAGAGACCAAAAAAGGATGTTTTGTGAGACAATCAGCTTGAAGGGAAACAAAAATAATTCTAAAGGACCTGAGAGAAAAGAGACCTTCAAATAAAAGAAAGTACTTGAAGAGACAAATTTGAGAGGGCCATTTGAGAAAACAAAAAAAAATAATAAAAACTCTCATAGGCAAGTTACTTACTGATGATTAAAATGGTAGAACTGAATTATTTTCCAGCAGCTAATTTACATATGACCCTTCCAACACTTTATTTTAAAGAATTTTGATGTTTATAACTTGGAAATTCTGAATTATGGAAATAGAACTAGTGCATATTGATTATTTGCATTATATTTAATAGAGATATGGATTTGGGAGGGTATTAGCCGAAGATAGTGGCCATAGATTTAAAAGCCAAAAAAAAAAAAAAAAAAAACAGATGCCATAAAAGAAAACAGAGGAAAGAAAGCTGAGTAGTCAATGGAATCAATGAAGCAGGAAGGTAACAGCAGTGGAATCTAGCTCAGATCAGTTGTAGAGACAAGTAAATGCTCTAGTTTGATACAGGGTAGCTGATGATATGACTGGAAGATTGCTGCTATTTGAAAGAACTGGATTGAAAAGATGATTGGTTCTTTCTCTTGAGTACCATGTATAAGTTGATTGAAGAGAAAACCCTAAGAGCTCACTTACATTGCCCTTTACTGATCTCTATGAGCTGGGAAACCTGAAAACAAACGGATATTGCTTGGTGACCACAAGCTGAAGAGAAGACCACCCCTCTCCTTGAAACTGTAATGCAGTCCTGATATTTTGTAAATCAGTCGATTAATCAACCAATCAATCAACATTTATTAAACATTTGCTATGTGCAAAAGGTGAATATCCCTAAAAATATCTCTCAGCCCTAAGGTTCCACTGAAAGAATTTAATACAACTTTGTTTCAGAGTAATAGAGATATAGTATATACAACATGAGACTTTAGACGAGGGAATTAATCATTCCATTGAAACAGGTGAAATAAGGGACATTCTTTTCTTTGAAGAAATGGTACGTGAAGGTCTGTATTCCAGATTTATTAATTGCACTTAATGTGGGCATTTTCTTCCCCATATGTCTTACTGGTAGGTTTCTGTAAATATCTGCCTATTTTCCACTGTGGTTGCTGTGCTTAGGGGGGAAGAGGGAGCTGTGATCTGAGTTTATGGATAGACTGTTATATTATTATTATTATTATCACTTTGGGTAGCAACCACTTACAGGATTATCCCTAAAATGCTGAGTGACTTGTAGCAGTGTGGCTGCCCCTTTGCAAAACCGCCATGACCTGTCATTATGGCTTGATCTTCCGAGATGTGACGACGACATTGTTGTACACCTGTGAAATCTAGACAGTATACCAGCCCCATGCAAGAACACTGAACAGCTTGAACTTGAATTGCCTTAGCAAAATTCTAAAGATTACCTGGCAAGATAAGGTACTGGACACCTCTCCTTTGCTGAACTTACAAGCCTTCAAACTATTGCAAAGAGCTCAATTTTTACTGGGTTGGTCATATAGCCCAAATGCCAAACCCATACTTAGGTAAAAAATTATTTCATGTAAACTTGCCCCAAACAAGTTCTTACATGGTAGTCAGAAGAAATAGAGCAAGGTCTCGCTGAAGAATTCAAGATTGATTATGAAGATGGTAGATTCAGGCACAGGACTGCCCAGAATGACATGCCCTCATCAAAAATGGTACTTGACTACATCAGTGAAACAAGATCTTAACAGTACAACGGGATCATGAGCTGTGAAATCCAAAAACAATGCTCTAACAAACAATTTTGCCTGACTTGTAGGAAAGCCTTCCAAATTTGTATTAGATCATCCACAACCAAAAACATTGTGCTCTTCCCAAAACATCGTGATATCACTGTTTCTTTTTTTGAAAATGAAGGATAAATGACAATAACAATCATTATTGTGATTAACTATGGGGTAAGTGAGTCAACTTTAGCATAGAGAAACTGATAAAAATTTGGGATTGACACTGCTCTCACTTTGTAACTTTTTTTGTATATGAGCAATGTGTTTTCTCATTTGTAAAACAGGGATAATATTTATCTACCCATGTTATTTTCAGGACAAAAGGAGATGTTATTTATAAAGTATAAATCTTAGATTACCATATAAATGTTATAAATCTTAGGTTACAATATAAATGTTATTTTTGTTATTATTAAGGAAGTAGATATAGTATAGATTAGAAAACAAGATTAGAAAATAAAGATTTCATCTTTACCAGTACAAAAAGTTACTTTGGCTACTAGTCAAGATTTATATGATTTATGTCAATATATTTATCTATTTATATCCATATCTATATATCTTTCTATCTTTATACCATTTGCTTAGAGATGACCATCAATAAATAGGGTAAATCTAATGCAAAAACTTGTGGTTTTAGTGTGTCAAGAGAGAATTAGAATCATTGCTTACTTTTTTACATTTTTTGAAAGATGTTCAAGCTTTAGAGATAAGGGCAGATTATCAGGTTCTTTTAGAAAACTCACACTGAGTTAGATTAGGATTACTAAGAAAAGCAAGAAGAGAGGGAAGAATAATTACATTTCAAGGAAAGGAGCCTTATTTGGTAATTGATTTGAATTCAGCAGAATAGATAGGCTGTTAGAATGCCTCACTTGTACCTTCAACCAAGAAAAAGGAAAGTATTTATATGTAAATTGTTAAAATAATTAGATTATTTTAAGCCTACAGAATAATATAATGGCACTGTCCACTTGCTTTCCTTCTCTTCAGTTTAGGGCCCAGGGTCACACAGCCAGAAAATGTTTAGTGTGTACGACCATATTTGAACTAGTCAGGTCCTCCTGACTTCAAGGCTGGTGCAAGTCACTTAACCCCAGTTTCCTAAGGGGAAAAAAAATCTTAACATCTAGGCAGAGCTTAAATTACATTTATAATCTTACATTTATATTTAATTCTAATTAATTCCCTTCTTCCTTATAGCTGAAGAGAAAGTTCAGTTTGCTATATGTATATATGTATGTAAAAAAAAAATCATGCTATTGACAGAGAAGAGTTTGATGGGAGAGAGATTGGGAAAGAGAATACTTTTTCGTGAAACTTTGATTAGCTTGATTTCTTCTTTCTGGAATGACTTTAGAGCCAAGGCTTTCCTTAATATCTTCTTTCTCTGTCACATCTCAATCTCCCCTTTATTCCATGCTTTCTCTAACTTTTGTAACCAGAGACTCAGAATCTCTCTTTCTCAGTTCTGAGATGGCTTCTCTCTTTTGTATAAAGTACATTGGTAGCATTCCAATTACTCAGTTGGTGGCTTTCACTGATTCAAGATGGTAGATTGGACTTATTCATACTTCCTAAGGTGAAAACATGGTTGCACATATATGACAGTAATGCAGATTGGGCAGGGATGGAAAAAGTACAACCTGAACTGTTGGGAGCAACTTCCAAATGTGTAAGGTATAATTCCATTTGAGTATGTAACACAGGAATTATAAATGATTTTGTCAGCATTGCAAACTATTTTTCTTAGCAAATACGAGGGAATTGTGTGATTCAAATAGAGATTGAAAAATTTACTCAGGTGTATATTATTTTAAAATCTCAGTCCTAGAGGCAGGATTTGAACTCAGATCTTCTTGAGGCCAGCACTTAATTCACTATCTTCTCCTAAAATCTTTAAGCCCATTTTTTTTAATTGTTTGTATTCCTATAAAGTTTAATCAAATTTGGCCAGTTAGAATATGACAGCCTAAAAGTCCCACATATCATTGTCGTATTAAAGACTAATTCTTCTTGCAGAATAGACAATTTTACAGGTTATCCATTTATTAGTTGTGTTGAATTAAGTTTTTTTTTTAATTTATTGTCCATATCATGTTATGACAGTTAACTGGAACACAGTAAAATAATTAAATTTGTTGACATTAGAATTTTAAAATCACTTTAAAAACTCTTTAAATGCAATAGGTCTTTTTTTTAAATTTGTGATCACACATTTTACATATTTTGCAACATTTTGACATCTATTCTTTATTTTTTCATCATGAAATCACATTAAAATCATGTTGGCTATTAAAGAGGTCTTTGATGAATAGTCCATTTATTCCAAATCTAGACTTTATTATACATCATAACTTTTCAATGGGGTTCAAATCACACGAGTTCTCAGAGAAGCGAAATTTATTTACTACCATCTCTTGGATAAATTTCTTATCCTTTCTTGATGAATAGCATGGCACAAGGTTTTATTATGGCATTTTTCTATATTTTATAATTTTTATCATTGTGGAAGAAGTTTATTTTTCACTAGATCACTATATTTATCAGAATCCATCATTTCCTCAATTAGAATAAGACTTCCAAGCTTATCAGAGATTCAAACCAACCAACCAACCAAACATGATTATCAGTTTTATGAAAATATCTATATCTTGCAGACTTAATTTAGAAAAACTTTGAATGAAAAACCAAATTTTATCAGTAAAAATGAACTTTTTCCAATATTCACTGTTTTAATGTGAATATTGTTTACTGCTTTTATTTCTTTTTTGCACCAGCTATAAGCTTTAAACACAGACAAAAGACACACACACACACACACACACACACACACACACACACACACACCCTACACACACACTGTTCTTCTCACTGTTCTTCCAACTTAAGAGTTATAAGTGCTTTTGCCACTTGTAGATGAACCAGGAATACATCATCTAACTGCCCACTTCAGAAGAACACTTCAGAAGAAGTGCTCTATTTTCTCTGAATTAATTAAGCTATGTTATATTTGTTAACCTATTCACTTTGTGAAAGCAAATTCATTTAGGGTCTGTTTCTCTGACTTTGAATGATCCTTGAAAAATTTATCACATTAAGAGCTATCACAATATTCTTAACAGTCATTGATATATGATTCTTCACAATTAAAACCTTTGTACATTTTTTTTGCAGAAATTCCCATTCCTTTGGTAATGAACTGTCTTTAAAAAATCCTATAATTAAAAACACAAGAAAAAGCAATGAAATACATGTGTATGGAACAAAATCTGACATTTGGGCAAACACCTAACTAAAGGGCGTAAGACAAATTCAATCTCTTTTCACTTGGTCAAGGTCAGACATTTTGAATTAGCCTACTGTCTGCAGATCATATACCAGACTATTGCCATCACAAAATAAAATCATATCTGATTCTCTTGTGCAGCAAGAGAATTACACAAATATGTTTGTACATATTGGAATTAACATATATTTTAACATGTTGAACATGTATTGAATTGCTTGTCTTCTAGGAGAGAGGGTGGAGAAGGAGGAGAAAATCTGAAACATAAGGCTATGCAAGGATCAATATTGTCAAATTATTCATGCATATGTTTTGAAAATAAAAAGCTTTATAAAAAAACAAAGAAAAAAAAACAAATTACCAGCCTAAAAAGAAAAAAAATGAAATCATATCAAAATATTTGCTCTTTCTCAGGTAATTCTAACAATACTTGTGTACTTATCTATATTCAAAAGAAGATAGGTCTGCCAGTTTACAAATATAATGTAATACAAATGAATTGGTTCAGTTAGTGGCAGATGGACCCTTTTTTAAGCACTCTCATGGCTATGTTTTGTGGATGATTTTTAATTATTTTCAAGATAATAAAAATGTTATATCTAGTGATTAAACCCTGTCATATTTTCAATTATCTTTTCCCCATCAGAATGCTACTTCATTTTTATTTCTGGCAAAATAAAAACAAATGACATAATGAAAAGTTTTGCTCTCTTCCTTTCCTTAATAATCACAACAGCTTACTTATAAAATTGTCTAACAAGAACCTCAAATATTTTACATTTCTACAATGATTTCTACAATGTCTTTCTCTTAAAATAATAGAATGATAAATAAAAATTGTTTTGTAGTCTTTAGGATAATGCAGAAACAAAAAGAAACACCATTACAAGATATAGAGTATGGTAACACCGAAGAAGATGGGAAAAGTAGAATAGCCATCTAAAAGTGAATTTTAAAGTTAGAGAAAAAAATGTATGTCCTGGAAAAATATTAAGCATGTGGGTTATTTGATTTACTTTATGCAAATTAAACTTGGTTAAAATAGATTTTTGCAAATATATTAAATGAGCATTTAAATGTAGAAATTACTTGATGATGAGCCTTTGAGTGTCAGAATTTATATAATATAACTGTTTCATATTAAGTGTTTCTTCTCTGCCCTCCCTGTTAAGGAAATAATTTTACCCTTAATGAACAACTTAACCATGGACTGCTGGAAATTTAACTATTCCCTATTTATGACAGCAATTCAGTCCACCTGTTGTATAAAATGTATTTTATTAAAATATATTGAAGGATGTAGAGATTGACATTACAGGGAAATTGGATTTCATTTTAGTCTTAATTAGTGTCACTTCCTACCCCTTATGAATAAGTAAAGCAAGAGATTTCCCATTTTTCGATGTCTTGATTTACTTTTTTACCAATTGGATGAGAAATATGGAATGCTGATATGTAATTGATGTTCATGATTAATGGGGATAGATGGTGAAAGGGAGTATTAAGTAAAACTTCAGCCTCTAGCTATTAATTAATTGGCTTCTGCACAAGATTGAGGAGTTCAGAGGGCTCTCTTTCTCTCTCTTTTCCTCTCTTCATATAGACATTTTAGAAAGCATTCATTCATCTATTCAGGAAAGCATAGAATAAAAGCAAGGAAATGTTCTTTATCATCCCTTATCCATACTCCTCCTCTATGGATTTCCTGTCTTTATATTAGTTGCTACAACAAAAAGTGATATATACTCTTTTAATATTATTTTCTCTAAATTAGCATCCACTGAGATGGAATAGACCTTTAACATGATTAATACATCTGATTAAAAACTTTTTACTCTGTGGAATAAATCATCCATAAAAAAATCAAATTAGAAACAATATAAGGAAGAGATGTAGCAGACTGACAAAGAATCAATTTAGAGAGTTTCAAGTATCAAGCAAATTCTAATGTGAGAGTCAGTGTGATGGTAGTAGGAAGAATATTGGACCTAGCAGGATCTGGGTTTAACTCCTGACTCTTCCTCTTCATTAGCTGTGTGATGTTGTCAAACTCCTTAGTCTCTCTGAGCTTTAGCTTCATCATCTTTAACATGGAGGATAATAAAGCAACTCAGTTAGAGGGAGGTCAAATCATAAAATGAGCATGTAATTCTTGGAAAAATCTAAGAAAAGTGTAAAAATATTAAATCATTATCTGGGTAAATATTAAAATGTAGAGTTTTTTGTCAAAATTTGAGATCATTTGGGCAAATGTCCCCATCTCCAAATTTCAATATTCTAAATAGAATTTTCTCCAGTTCTGGTTTCCGTAAAAGAGATCATTTATTTTCAGCATTGTAATTTTTAAATTATGTGGTGATGAAAATAGTATATAAACATTGACTCTTTTTTTTTCTTATTCATTGCCCTCTCTTATTACATCTGTGATCACAAAGCTCACTCTTTACTAGACATTTATTTTAGTTGATAGACATTCTTACCACTCCTGCATGAAGGAAGCTCAAAAGACATTTATTTCAAACAATTTCTGCACAAAAACCTACACTATACTATATTCAACATTTGATTATTCAACCTTTACCTGATGACTTCTAGTGACAGTGAACCCACTATCTCCTGCTGGGACCAATTTTTAAATTTAATGTTTAAAAAATAATAACTTTTTATTTTCAAAAGGTATGCAGTCACCCTTGCAAAACCTTGAGTTCCTGAATTTTTTCTCCCTCCCTTCTCCCCACTCCCTTCCTTAGACAGCAAGAAATCCAATATATATTAAACATACAGTTCTTTTACACATATTTCCACAATTACCATGCTGCACAAGAAAAATCAGAACAAAAAAATTTTTTAAAAAGGAAACAAAAGCAAACAAACAATAACAGAAAAGGTGAATATTCTATGATGTGATCCATATTGAGTTTTCTTTCTGCATCCCAATGGCTCTCTCCATCACAAGTCTACTGGAAATGTCGAATCACTTCATTGTTGAAAAGAGCCACATCCATCAGAATTGATCATCATATAATATTGTTGTTGCCATGAACAATGATCTCCTAATTCTGCTTATTTCACTTAACATCAATTCATGTAAGTCTCTCCAGATCTCTCTAAAATCATCCTGCTGTTTTTTTTAATATAACAATCATATTCCATAGCATTCATATATCATTATTTATTCAGCCATTCTCAAACTGATGAGCATCCATTCAGTTTCCAGTTTCTAGCCACTACAGAAAGGTCTGCCACAAACATTTTTGCACATGTGGGTCCCTTTCTCTTCTTTAATATCTCTTTGGGATATAGGTCCAGGGGTAACACTGCTGGGTCAAAGGGTATGCACAGTTTGATAACTTTTTGAGCATAGTTCCAAATTGCTCTCCCGAATGGTGGAATTAGTTTACAATTCCACCAACAATGTATTAGTGTCCCAGTTTTCCCACATTTCCTCCAACATCTGTCATTATCTTTTCCTGTTATCTTAGCCAAAATCAGAGGTATGTAGTGGTATCTCAGTTTTCTTAATTTGCATTTCTCTCATCAATTGTGATTTAGTTTCTTCATATTATTTGACTATCTCTCACTTGGAGATTGGCTTATATTCTTAAAAAATTGAGTCAATTCTCTGTATATTTTAGAAAGGAGACCTTTATCAGAACTGCTGTAAGTAAAACATTTTCCCCAGTTTTCTGCTTCACTTCTAATCTTGTCTGCATTGCTTTTGTTTGTTAAGAAATGTTTTAACTTAATAGAATCAAAATTATACATTTTGCCTTACATAATATATTCTTGTTCCTCTTTTTCTATAAATCCCTTCTTTCTCCCCAGATCTGAGAGGTAGACTATCCTTTGCTCTTCTGATTTGCTTATTGTATCACACTTTATGTCTAAACCATGATCCATAGTAACCTTATCTTGGTAGAGGGTGTTAAGTGTTGGTCAATACTTAGTTTCTGCCATACTATTTTCTAATTTTCCCAGTGATTTTTCTCAAATAGTGAGTTCTTATCGCAAAAGCTGAGGTCTTTGGGTTTATTGAACATTAGATTATTGTAGTCATTGGCTATTGTGTCTTATGAATCTAACCTGTTCCATTGATCAGCTACGCAATTTCTTAGCCAGTAGAAAAAGTTTTTGATGACTGCTGCTATATAATATAATTTTAGGCCACTTTCATTTGCATTTTTTTCATTAATTTAGGGACCAAATTAAGGGAATTTGTTCAGTTCTTATTGTAAGGAAATTGTTTTGTTCTTTCTTCTTGAATCAAAACAGTATTTGCCCCTTTGTCACTTAAATCCACTCTTCAGTTTTTTTTTCTTCCAATTCAACCTAACCAAACAATTTTAATTTCTCTTCTGTGACAGCCCTTCAGATACTTCAAGCAAGTTTTCACTTTGCCCCTAAGTAAATTCTTCTTTATATTAACCAATTCCTTTAGCCATTCTACATGTGGTAGGCTTTTGAAGCCTGCCACAATAGTGATATCTTTTTTAAAAATGTTCTTCAGTATTGGAGAGTGACAGCAAAAAGTCACAACACTAAAACAATAAGTCAGAAAGCTTATGAAAGGGCCAGAGTATAGGAGGAATTATCACCTCCCTATTTCAGTTTCCTTTAACTCTCAACATCAAAGATTGTGATAACTTTCTTGGCTTTTATGCCACACTATCGACTCATACTAAGAATATAGTCTGATAAAATCTCCATATATTTTCCCATTGGAATGTTATCTACACATACTTCTAATAAATTTTAATTTTTTATTCACATGTAAAACTTTCCCAGATTTTTTATTGAATTTTACCATACTCAATTTTACCCTACAGCTTTTAGATTCTGTCATCTAATGCTGTAACTAAATTTCATGCTACTTATAAATTGTATAAGTTTGAAATTTATATCTAATGTACATAATACAAAAACAAGCAATAATCCTTGGAACAATCCACTAGAATATATTTGCCAAATTGTCTTAAGACAAATTTTAATCTTAATACTAAAATGGTTCAAAATCCTCTGAGCTCTAAGAATGTATAGATAATATCTCAACGTTTTATCTTTAAAAAACCTAATCTAAGGAACTTGATTGCAATGAAGTCCACAACATTCTGCTTATATACCAATCTAGTAACTGTCCAAAAAAAAAAGCCAACACAAAAAATAATAAAAAAGCTATAAAGTTGATATTCCATAATTTGTAATTGATGAAACCATTCTGAGTTTTTGTGATTCCTTTTCTAAATGGTTCACTAAGTAGGCTTTAATTAACGTCTCCTAGAATTTTGCCAGGAATTCAAAATAAGCCCTTTATTCTTCTGATTACAGATACCATTTTGTCATGTTTTGAAATTTTTTTCTTCACATTTCCTTTGTGCAAAATTGTGTTATCTCTCTTTTCTGCTCAATCAACATGGGTGATAAAATAACTCAATTACATCTTGTCATGTCCAGTAGAACATACTATCATGAGATATCTCTTCAACAGATGTCATGAGCCACATTTAAAAACTCATATAGTGAATATAGAATGGTGGCATTTACATATTTTCCCCATCTCTGTCATTTTCCTTTCTGGTCTATTTCTCATACAATAGTTTTCTAGTTACTAAAGAAGGGAAAGGGACCTGTATGTGCCAAAATGTTTGTAGCAGCCCTATTTGTAGTGGCTAGAAACTGGAAAATGAATGGATGCCCATCAATTGGAGAATGGCTGGGTAAATTGTGGTATATGAATGTTATGGAATATTATTGTTCTGTAAGAAATGACCAGCAGGATGAATACAGAGAGGACTGGCGAGACTTACATGAACTGATGCTAAGTGAAATGAGCAGAACCAGGAGATCATTATACACTTCGACAACGATATTGTATGAGGACATATTTTGATGGAAGTGGATTTCTTTGACAAAGAGACCTAACTAAGTTTCAATTGATAAATGACGGACAAAAGCAGCTACACCCAAAGAACGAACACCGGGAAACGAATGTGAACTATCTGCATTTTAGTTTTTCTTCCCGGGTTATTTATACCTTCTGAATCCAATTCTCCCTATGCAACAAGAGAACTGTTCGGTTCTGCAAACATATATTGTATCTAGGATATACTGAAACATATCCAACATATAAAGGACTGCTTGCCATCTAGGGGAAGGGGTGGAGGGAGGGAGGGGAAAAAAATCGGAAAAGAAACGAGTGCAAGGGATAATGTTGTCAATATAAAGTAATCATTAAATAAAAAATAAAAATTAAAAAAATAGTTTTCTAGTAAGAGTAGCTCTTGAGAATTTTTAGGCTTTCTGCCAGATGACACAAACATCCAATATACATATTTCACACTGAGGAATCCTATGTAGACTTCCTCAAAATGTAGTTATCAGAGAGAATATTCCATCTTCCCATATATACTACCTTCTAAAAATCTTGTATCTAAATGAGTTTTTACATTGTTGTTCTACAAGTCTTATTTGGTAAAATATATAAAGAAAATATTATAAAATAAGAAAAATCTGCATTTAAAATAGTTTTTTGAATGTTTCAAATAACTTCTACCATTTAGTTTTAGATCAGGAAGTTAAATTATTTTAAATTTATTTTTTACTAAAAAAATTAAAGTGAGGTCCTAACAATTTTTAATTCAGTTTAATTGAAAATCAAGGCCTCATAATAGATTAAAATATTTTATAGTGCAACTTTTGTTTTATTTTTTAAATTATACATAATTTACATAAACAATTTGCATTATGAAATTTACAAAGAAATGAGAGGTAAGTTATTGAATATTGAATATTGAAGTCAATAAATTCAGTGATAAAATGTGGTTCACATTCTTATTGACTCACTTTGTGAGATGATACAATATCATTTTTCACTACAACATAAAAATCAAAGTTAGATGCAGGGACCCATGAACAGAAAAATAAAGATACCTTTTTACATCATTTACCATTTCATTCAGAACATTATCTACTCTTCTAAAACCCTACATCAATGACCTCATTTTGCTATTAAGATGATTCTGGATGGGGCAACTAGGTGACACATTGGATAGAGCACCAACCCTGAAGTCAGGAGGACCTGAGTTCAAATCAGACACTTAACACTTCCTAGCCTTGTGATCCTGGGCAAGTCACTTAGCCCCAGTTGCCTTAGGGAAAAAAAAAAAGTACTCTGATCCATAAAGCTGGGTCTTTAAAATTAGTGGGTCACTTGTTCTAGAATGTATTACCAAGCTATAAGATACTGGCCATTGTGGTGTGATATGAAGGGAACATAAAAGTCCAACTGTTTAAAAAGTACATCACAAAAACCTGCCATTTTGACTAAAATTCCCACTATTATCTCCTTAAGTCTATTTAGCTATAGAATTGCTTTAAAAGGGTCCTAATTAATTTGAAAACATGTGAGATATGTCATGTTAATTTATTAGTGTATACAATCATGTTAGCATAGATGCATAAGTTTGTTTAACTTTCCGTTAGCACAGAGCAATTTTATGAGAAAATTAGAAACAAGACATGCATATTTAATTTTGAGGAGAGAGTTGGCCATGGTTCTGAGCTTGGTCAATACCTAGAGTGGAATAAATGATGTCTCACAGTGAAGACCCTTATCAAACAAGAGTGTACAAGTGAGCATGGCTATAGAGAGGATGCAGATAATCAAAGAAGGATAAGGAAGGAATTGTACTTTAATTTTCAATTTTGCTTACTATTTGAGAGCACCAAGACTAGGAAAGGGAAGATAAAAGCATTAGTTTTGAAAGTAGGATTAGATCATAAAAGGAATGTATCCCACTATAAGTAATTATACTTTATATTTTTGGCTCAAGAATCAATTCCAGGACTCATCCAACGATTCTGGGAAGCAATATGAAACTATGCTGAAAGGACTATCAAGCTGTGCATATTATTTGATCCAGCAGTGTCTCTATTAGGTCTGTATCTCAAAAAGATCATAAAAATTAGAAAGGACCCACATATGCAAAAATGTTTGTGGCAACCCTTTTTGTAGTGGCTAGAAACTGGAACTGAGTGGATGCCCATCAATTGGAGAATGGCTAAATAAGTTATGGTGTATGTATATTATGGAATATTATTATTCTATAAGAAATGATGACCAGGCTGATTTCAGAGAGGCCTGGAGAGACTTATATGAACTGATTTGAAGTGAAGTGAGCAAAACCAAGGGATCATTGTACATGGCAACAATAATATACAATGATCAGTTCTGATGGAATGGCTATTTTCATTAGCAAGATGATGCAAGCCAATATACTTGTGATGGAGAGAGCCATCTGAATCCAAAGAAACCTAGAGAAAAGACTGGGAGACCCAGTGTGGATATAACCTAGGATTGTTACTCTTTTCGTTGTTCTTCCCTTACATTTTGTTTTCTTTCTTATCTTTCCCTTTTTGATCTGATTTTTCTTGTGTCAGATGATAATTGTGGAAGTATGTGTAGAAGAATTGAATATGTTTAACATATACTGGATTACTTGCTGTCTAGAGAGGGTGGGGGAAGAAAGAAAAAAAATGGAATACAAGGTTTACAAAATTAATGTTGAAAATTTTTCTATGCACATGTTTTAAAAATAAAAAAAAGTTTTAAAAAATAAAAAAAAGAATTAGGTCCAGGAATTAAGTTAGAAAACATTCCTCTTGCATATTCCCAGCTAGTTATATACACAACAATGACCATAAAGAAACCATAAAGAAAGGGGGATCATTTCTGTAATTAAAGGAGGAATTATTCTTTAAGTAAAGTCCTAGCTCAATTGTTTTTCATTATTCTTTCATATTTCCAATTGCTGATAAATTGACTGTCACATTACTGAAGTGGAGGAAAAAATGTAGCTTAAAGCTTAATAATAGATCACAAGAATAATATAGTTAATGCCATTTGTTTACATTACATTTCTTATATGACAATAAGCTTGTAGAGACTATTATGGAAACAACCATTTTCTAGCTATTCAAACTGTACTATGACCTATAAGGAGCAATGATCCTTGGATATGATGTTCTCCAGTCAATAGTTTTATGGCTGTATTTCCTAGGAGCAAATATTTGTAGAACTATGCAAAGTCATGTAAATTAGCATGTGGATCTAAGTCCAATGATAAATTAGGTTGGCTTGAAAAGCCATGTTATGAATAATTAAAAAATTTAAAAATATGAGCCAATGAATTAACAATATATTGCTGTGGTTTGCCAATGTTCATTTGTATCATGCTCATAGAAAGGAGCAACTGAACCAATTTCAAATTAATGAAACTAGTTTGGGGCCAGAAATTTAAAAGAAGAAAAAAAAAAAAGTGCTACCTTCATATTAGTATGTATGAAAATTTTTGTTAGATGAATCCACAAGTAATGTGGGTTGATTTTTGGTATGTGCACTTTGAAAATTGTTTCAGACTAAGCAGGAAAAATATTTTTTAATGCTGTTATTAAAATGAGGAAAAAAGACTGTTGCTCAGCTATACAATAATTGATCAATGATAAATTGTTATTTAATGAATAAGTTAATATCAGAAGGTGAGCAATGATTTTTAGAACAAATGTAGACTTTGCTAAAAATAAGTAATTTATTATCTACTAGAGTGTAAACAATATAAAAGAAATCCAGCATTCTTATTACAATTATTTCCTATTTAATAACATCGAATAGTCATTCAGCTTCAAAACCCTTTAGATACTCACCTCCAAACAACGATAAAATACAGCTCCCAAGCAAATTCTGGAACAGAAGAATCAGCAAAAACATGGTGAGAAACAATCTTTGAGGTCAGGAAATTTGGGAGATTATCAGGAAAAGTCTGTCTTATTCAGGTAAACGGATAGTGCAATCCAGGATGGGAAGCATCCCAGAAAACCAGCAGGTGATGGAACAGGCATCCACCAACACCAGGACTCCGTAAGTGCTTTAGCATAGCAGACTCCAGCTTGGAGTCTCCAGGCACTTTAGTATAGTACTAGATACACAGGTAGTTATCAGAAATTAAACTACCACATGCTTCAATGTAGCCCCTGGAAAAAACAGAAACACTCTAATGGCCTCAGCACCACCAGACATTCCTACTGGAACCCTGGTTCAGCAGCAGGAACTCTAGGATTTCAAGCAGCCCCAGCTAGCTCCTCCTACATGCCCTCAGAGCAGCACCAGACATGAAAATCCCCTGTGGATCTCAGAAAAATATCAGGGTAACTTCAAGTAAACAGTCAGTGACTACAGCTCTTGGCACAAGAAGCCTGGGACAGGGCCCCTTCCCCTCAGAGAGCAGAGTTCAAATTTAAAACAGAAGAAAAAAAACTAAAAGATTAGCAAAAAAACAAGAAAAAATCTTACCATTAAAAATTATTATGATGACAAGGACGTTTAAGACATAAACCTAGAAGGAGACAACAATGACTAAACATCTATAGGCAAAACCCCAAAGAAAAATGGAAAGTGATTTTAAGCCCAGAAATTTGAGAGAAATGACAAAATTGATAGATGAGAAAGAAGACTACACTAGGTGCAGAGGGAAGGGAGAGGTTAGAATGCTAGAAATTATTTCACATGAAGAGGTGGGAAAGACCTATTACGATGGAGGGGGAAAAGAGAATCACTGGGAATCACTTAAATTTTACTATCATTAGTATTGACTCAGAGAAGGAATAATATACACATAAGTTTGATATAGAAACCTATCAACCTACATAAAAATAGGAGAGGAAGATTTAAAAAAAAAAGATGGACTAGTGGGGACTGATAGAGGGGAGAACAGATCAGAGGAAGTGGTAGAGAAAGAAAACACAAGTGAGGCAAGAAAGGGTGAAAGGAAATAATAAACAGGAGGAAAACCAGAATGGAGGGAAAGACACAGTAGGAATCATAATTATGAATGTGAATGGAATGAACTCTCCCATAAAATAGATGCAAAAAGCTACAATTTGTAGTTTACACAAAACATACTTCAAGCAGAGAGACAATACAGAGTAAAGGTAAAGAGTTGGATTGAATTTATTGTGTTTCATCTGAAGTAAAAAAAGAAAAAGGGCTAACAATCCTGATCTCAAAGCAAAAACAAAAATCACAATAATTAAAAGTGGTAAGGAAGGAAACTTGCTAAAAGGTATGATAGACAACAAAGTAATATCATTATTAAACATATATTCACCAAATATACCAACCAAATTCTTAAAGGAAACCTAAGAAAATCAGAAAAGAAACTAACTGAAATGATTAATGCTTTTAATGAAGAAGCAATATACAAAAATATATTAACATAAATCATTTCAATTTGGTAGTAACAAAACACATGAAAAATATAATCAGTTGCAATGAAGACACTTCAGAGATCACTTTGTCCATTCTTTCTGATTTTACAAATAAAAAAATTGAGTTTCATGATTATTAAATCATATGCCTAAGATCACACAGCTAGCAAGTGAATAAAGCAGGATTAAATTCTAGTCCTCTGAACTCCAAGGCCAGCATTCTATCTAGTTTTCTCCTCTGTAGGATGGCATATCTGAAATAGTAGTCATCTATAATCAGGGGACTTGTATTAAACTCCCAGCCATAGAACTAGGATCTCTTTCAGGCTAATGAGGAAATACTTGACACTTTATAAAATAATATGAAAAATTATTATTATTCCTTTTCCATTAAGAATACATTTTCATTCTTAAAAAAACAAAACAATGACAGTGTATTATCTGGTTTTTTTTTTTAATATGGGCAAATAATGGAGATAGCATGGCATAATGGATAAAGTTCTAGACCTGGAACCTAGAAAATCAAGATTAAAATTCTATCTCTAACATTTACCATCTTTAATTAGAAAATTGTGCAATGTCTTAGTGACCCAAATAACACTTTAAGAAAAGGGCCCTTTACCCTTTTGGGTATGTGTTCCTGACCTCTTTGACATTGTGTTGAAGTCTATGGATCTTTATTCAGAATAAGATTGCTAAAAATACAAAACCAAATGCATAGAATTACAAAATAATTCAACTATATAGGAGTATCATAAAAAAAAAAAAGATTCATGGACACCACATTAAAAACTCCTGCCTAGTCTAAGATAGCAAATTATAGAAGACAGACTGTTCATTAAAGGTACATAGTCCATCTGCCCTATCAGATTTTCCCACACTGAATAAATCTCAGTTCCACATAACTCCTTCTACATACCTATATTCCAGAAAAAGAAAAAAAAAAAAAAAACAGGGTCAACAAATAGTACCAAACTAAAGGAAAATACAGTTTCAGTTTGAACAGTTTTCAAGTAGAAATGGAAGCAATGAGAACATTTTCTTCATCATTAAGTGACAAAAAATGAACATAAAATTTTACATGGTAGCAACTCTGCATGCATTGTCTTAAGTGTTGAAATGTAATGTTCTGCTGGATTTGCTCAAATGGCCTTAGCATTCATTGCTAAGTATTTTCCTACTTGAAAATGTTTAAGAATTAATAGTAATAGCCATGGGTAAGACAAGAATCCTCTTGGTCTGAATCTTTTCTTAGGCTAAGTTTTGAAAATTGGGCATTGTCTGTTTGATGTGTTGACCTTGATGAGATTGAAACATAGAATGATATTCTAAAACCCTAATTTTGTGATGCTTCAGTGTTAAATTATGAACACAAGGACAGGCACTTTGATGAAAAAAGTGTTACTTTGAATATCAGGAATTAATTTCATGTTTTGAGAAGAGACAACTACTTATATCTTGTGATTTTCAGGAGTACATAATTAGCCCTTTATTCGTAATCTTTCCCCACTAACCTTAAATAGGTCCTTTAAAATTTCCTACCGAAGACTCCTTTGCCTTAAAATGTTATCCTTTATTAATAAACAAATTCTCTTGGGAGAAGTAAACCATTAAGCCATTATGAGATATTAATAACTTAAAGTGAGTTATCAAATTACATTTCCATTTCACAGCTGGCTAGGGCATCATGTAGAGAAATTTTGATGAGGCATGGTGAAGATATAGGAAGAATATATTTTGGTTGTATAGTGAGGATCACAATGAAAATAAAGATATAAAATGAGAAAGAAGGAATTTGCTAAATCTAGGATTTTTATTTTCTTTTAGTAATACATTATTTTTCCAATGAAAAATAAAGATGGTTTGAAAATTTATTTTTTGTAAGATTTTGAGTTCTAATTTTTTTCTCCCTCTGTTTGTTCCTCCTCTCCAAGACAGCAAGCATTCTTCTATAGCTATACATGTACAATCAATTTAAATATATTTCCCTATGAGTTGGGAAAGAAAAAATAAGAACAAAAGGAAAAAATCATAAGAAAGAGAACACCCACCAAAAACAACAGCAACAATAAAAAAGGTGAAAATACTGGGCTTTAATCTGCATTCATCCTCTAGTAGTTCTTTCTCTGGATGCAGATGGTATTTTCCATCCCAAATCTATTGGAATGGTCTTGGATCTCTCTATTGCTGAGAAGATCTGTCTGTCATAGTTAATTATTGTACAACCTTGCTATCATTGTATGCAATGTTTTCCTGGTTCTACTTACTTCATTCAGCATCACTTCATGTAAGTCTTTCCATGCTTTTCTGAAATCAACCTGCTCATCATGTCTTATAGAAAATAATATATCATTGTATTTATATACTAAAACTTATTCAGCCATTCCCTAATTGATGGGCATCTCCTTAATTTCCAATTTTTGGATCACAAAAAGAGCTACTGCAAACCTTTTTGAATATTTGGGTGTTTTTCCCTTTTGAATGTTCTTTCTCTCTCTGTTTTTAATGTTCTCTTTAATTCTCTTTAAACTACATATCTAGTGTTGGTCCTGCTGAATCAAAAGGTAAGCAGTTTGATAGCCCTTTGGGTCTAGTTCTAAATTGCTCTCCTGAATGGCTGGATTAATTCACAACTCCTCATGAATTCATTAGTGTCCCACTTTTCCCACATCCCCTACAACATGTATCTTCTTTTTTTGTCATGTTAGCCACTCTGAGAAGTGTGAAGTGGTATCTCAGAGTTGTATGAATTCATGCTTCTCTAATCAATAGTAAATTACAGCATTTTGTCATATGACTATAAATAGCTTCATTTCTTCATCTGAAAATTGCCTCTTCATATCATCTGACCATTTATCAATTGGGGAATGACTTGTGCTCTTATAAATCTGAGAGGTTCTCTCTATATTCTTGAAGTTATGCCTTTATCAGAAACATGTTGTAAAAATGGTTTCAAAAAATTGTTTCCAAACTTTCTTTCTCCTCTAGTATTAGATATATTGATTATGTTTGTGCAACCCCGTTTTAATTTAGTGTAATCAGAATTATTCATTTTGCATTTCATAATTTTCTCTAGTTTTTCTTTGGCCATAAATTTCTTTCTTCTCCAAAAAATTTACAGATAAACTATCCATCGCTCTCCTAGTTTCCTTATAGTTTCACCCTTTATGTCTAAATCATGTACCCTTATCTTGGTTTAGGATGTGAGTTGTTAGTCTATACCTAGTTTCTGCCATGCCATTTTCCAATTTTCCCAGCAGTTTTTGTCAGATTGTGAGTTCTTATCCCAGTAGCTGCAGTCTTTGGTTTTATCAAGCCGTAGGTTACTATAGTCATTGACTATTCTGTCTTATGAACCTAAACTATTCCACGGTTCTACAATTTCATATCTAAGCTAGTACCAAATGGTTTTGATGACTGCTGCTTTATAATATAGTTTTATGTCTGTTCTGGCTAGGCTACTTTCCTTTGAATATTTTTGTTAATTCTCTTTGTATTCTTGACTTTTTGTTTTACCAGATGAATTTTGCTATTATTTTTATGTATATAAAATATGTTTTTGGCTGTCTGATCAGGAATGCGCTAAAGTAGTTTTATTTAAGTAGTTTGTAATTTTTATGATATTAACTCTGGAATTGATAAGTAATTGATATTTTTCCAATTATTTACATTTGACTTTATTTGTATGAAAAGTGTTTTGTAACTGTGTTCATATATTCCTGGGTTTGTCTTGGCAGATAGATCTCTAAAATTTTACATTAGCTACAGTTATTTTAAATAAGATTTCTCTTTTTACAAAATCTAGTTTTGCTAATAGTTTTAACTTGAATTTTAGTCGAAAATTCAGCCTTATTAGATAATTAAAATTATTCGACATAGACAAAATCAGGAAACTATAAAGCTGCATGGGTCTATGTAAAGGGCTGAAAATCTGAGTTGATGCACAGAGATTGGACAACCGAGCACTTAAGGCTAATTACCGATTGGACAATACTCTATTAGCATATGCTTGGAAGATGGCCCTTCCCACTATCCTGTGCTGGTTCAATCTTTTGGTGTATACAGAGAATTGTGGGAAGGATTGGGGGGTGGAGTAAGACAAGCCAGAGTTACTTTGGCAGTAGACAAAGAGAAGGAAGGTCGTGGAGATCTTGTGTCCATCCTGTTCCCTTCTACCCCTAAAGACCAAGAAAAAAGACCAAGGACTTTTGCTTATCCTGACTCTAACTGATTCTAAGGCATCCAGGGTGCTAACTCGGTCTTCACAGATATACCTTGTATTTTTTCCTTTTCTGGTTGTATTCATCTCTAAATGAGAATTCTATTGCTTCATTTCCTTCTACTTAACTACTGCTCTTTCTTAAAAAAAAAAAAAAAAAAAAAAAAAAAAAACACTTTTTTTTTCAAAACATATACATATATAATTTTCAACATTTACTCTTGTAAAATCTTGTATTCCAAATTATTTTCTCCCTCCTTTCCTCTCATCCCTTCACCTAGATGGCAAGTAATATATTAAAATGAGTATTCTTCTATACATATTTCCACAGTTATGCTGCACAAGAAAAATGAAATCAAAAAGGAAAAAAAATGAGTAAGAAAACACCATGCAAGAAAATGACAACAAAAAAGTGAAAATACTATGTTGTCTCACTTTCTTAGGCTGAAATTTGAACATTTTTTCTTTTACTTAAGAAATTATTTTGAACAATCAGTATTCTGATTTATTGAGTTAAGGACAATCTGCCTCAAGAATGAAAGCAATGACTGTGTCATGATGAATCCCATCCAATTTATGAAACTATAATTTTAATCAACCACATATCAACTAGAAATGATTTGATAATGTTTTGATTCAGCTAAAGCATTATAATCACTATACAGACTGATTTCCTGCTCTCAGCAAGCAAGTAGTCTCACAAGTTGCCAAATATAAGGACCACACAAGACAGAATTTTTAATACATGCAAAACACAATATAACATATATTAGTGGTTTAGAAATCAAGAGTTTGGAAAAAATGATATATAACCATATATATAATGTAAACTCCAAATGTAGTTCAGGAAGTGATCATATTTTAATGGTTTGAGATAATGGCTGTGTCACATCTGTTATTAGGGTAAAATAGTTTACTAGCTTTTCATGCCAAAATTGATAACCAATAGAAGCAAACTTGAAAACTTGTTAGAAAGAATTCTCTATCTATCTATCTATCTATCTATCTATCTATCTATATAAAGAATATCTATTTTGGATCACACTGAATTTCTAACAGCTCATTTAGCATAATTAAAATTTGCTGCATTTTTGTTTTTTAATTTTTAATTTGGAAAAATGGACTTAAGATGCTATTTATAGATTTAGAATTAGAAGGAATTTCAGATTTAACGTAGGCCAATGATTTAATATTACATGTGAGCAAGTGAATTTTAGACTTGGAATGACTTCTCCAAGGCTTTCTTGATTCTTTTCATTGGATGACTCTGAAAGACAGTAAGACTGATGACTGTACAACTCTGTCTCAAAAATTCAATTCAAATCCTATGATTGCATTGGTCTTTTTTAAAAAATAAAAGATGAACAATAAATTGTTGTGGAGAGAAAAATGGGAACATGGAGGGCAATAAGCAAAGGCATGAATTAAGGAAGTATTAATTCCTCCTCAATTAGAGTATAAGCTCTTTAAGGACAAAGACTCCCATATCTGCCTCCATGTTTTAAGAAGCCTGGTAAATTCTGGTTAATTTGGATTGATTTAGGAATACACCCAAAATTTCATTCTCAAAAATAAATAGAGAAAAATAAATAAAGGAGTCTCCAAGAAAGAATTTGTGTGATGAATAACCATTTTAATTTAGGACAAACTAGCATATAATGGGTTAATGCATAGTATTAACTATGCATGTATGGATAGCTGAGAAAACTAAAGCAATTCCATTTTTCCCACAGATTTTTTTTTAAATCTTTCACTTGACCCTTTTTGTATTGCAACCCCATTTCTGTCTTCCACCTTCCTTTTTACTGACACAACAAGGATAGTTCTATCCTTGGGAAATCAATAAGCTTTCGGTTCCTTAATGTATGGCTTGGGTTTGGGTTTTGGTTTGTGGTTCTAGGTTTGTCATCGCCTTGACAGTTTAGCCCACAAGTGCATTTAAATCTAATATATTCTTAAACTGAACTCAAAATACTTGATTTTTTTTAAATCACATTTCTTCTTTTTGTTAGTTTTATTAACCTGGACAAGTTCCCCATTCTCCTTGTGTCTCACTTTCCTCATTTTAAAATAGTGTCTGCAGTAGCTTCCTCACAGAATGGTTGTTAAGAAAAGCAATCTATAATCCTGAGAGAACTATTTTAAATTATGGGAACTTCCTCATAAGGGCTTATATAACATACTATCCTTCATTATTTTTAGCTTTTTTTTTTTTTTTTTTTTTTAGTGCACTATGACATAAACAGAAAATACTATTGCCCCGTCCTCTACCAGTAAAATGTGGCTTTCTTAGAAATGGCAATTCTTTATAATTTTGTCTTTGTATCCCTAGCACTCATTATAGTGCCTTGACCTTAGCAGATACTGCATAAATATTTATTGAGTAAAATTATAGAAAATAGCTATGGGTTAAATATATACACACACACACACACACGTATGTATGTGTCTGTGTGTAGAAGGGCTACTTATTAATACCACCATAATCCAATCTGAAGTTTTTCTTGTTATAATCAATATTTTGTGCCACCAAATCTAGATCATAGTTTTCATTACAGGGTAAGAGGTAGAAAAATAGCTATTATATTACCCTTTTGAAAGCAAATCAAATTGTGAGTGAAAGACAGATATTGGTAACCATTACACGGAGTGTTAAAAAAAAATACACACATCAATTAGAAAGGATTTGATAATGTTTTGGCTCTGCTAAAGCTTTCTAATCACTATACAGACTGATTTCCTGCTCTCAGAGACCAAATAGTCTTGGAAGTTGCCAAGTGTAAGGACCACAAAGGACAGAATTTTTAATATGTGAAAAACACAATATAACATATAATAGTGGGTTAGGTGTATAGGTGTCTATTACATGCAGTATAACATACGTATATGTATATGTGTATATATATATATATATATATATATATATATATATATTATATATATATATATATATATATATGGCATTTTAGTACATTAAAAAGGAAGAAAAATTTGTAGAATCTTCAAGATATGTATTTTAACAAGCTATTCACTGGCTAAGTTAAATTCATGGGAAAACTAGAAAGGAAACACAAATGAAAAGAAAGGCCTTCACAGAAACATTACTGTAGAGTCACTTTTACAATGTCCTTTCTCTAATCAGCAAATCTTATCTTGTTTCATTCCTACTATTAGTAATCCTCTGTGTGTAACTCTTAGAATTTGGGTCCCTACATAAGAGGATTATAAAGAGAGAACAAAGAATTGTAAAGTGACCAGGGAAGAGGATATGGAGTCTATTTGGTTGATTAACAGTTCTTGGCACATAAAGGAGATTGGGAGAAGGGAAGTGTAGCCAGGAATGAGGTTTTAAGTCCAGATTGAATAGTACTAGGGAAGTAACTAAAACAGAAATCAGATGAAAAGAAATGAAGTGGTGACCAGAAGTATTAAAACTGTAATGATCTAATAAGAAGTCCTGTATCCTTCTGATTCTTTTCAGAGGCTCTAACTCAGGAGGTTAGTTATTCTCAAAAAGAGAAAACATTTATCTGGATTATAATGATCTATTTCAGATAGCTCTTTGGCCACTGACCAATCAGATATGCTTCTTTATACTAGAGATGAAATACTTTTCTAAGGTGTTTTAAGGCACTATATAGCACACTCGCCACCTAGTGACCATTAGGAGTAATTTCCCTAGCTATAAGGCAAGTTGTAAAGGCAAATCAGCTCCTATTTATATTGCCACTAATGGAAAATAAGAAACTCCAAAGATAATTTGGTAGAAATAATATTTATGTGACTTTATTCCAGTATAACATTATTTTGAATGTGAAAGAGTGTAGAGGTATGCTTACAAACATATTTCACTAGATAATAAATATCCAAATGCAAAATTGGAACTTAAAATTCATTGGCGGTGGTCTTTCACTTTACCTTTCATGACTTCTTCAGGTAGGTCTGTTAGATTTCTTTCTTTTCATTGATTTCCTACCAAATTCTTACCCTGTGTCTCATTATTCAGTCCACTATCCCCATTTTGTAAGTGGAGAAATTCAGTCCCAGAGATGATTTCCTCACAGCTACACAAGTAGTAAATAGAAGAGTAGACATTTGAACCTGGGTCCTTTTGCCTAGATCTGTTGCTTTTCCCATTAATTATTTAATTCAGAAGGGCCTTGCTCTTTTGGCCCTTGAATGGAAAGCAAAGTTCACTTAGCTGATAATGATTTTTGGAGCATCTTTTCCCTCAATGTTTGCATTTTATTAGAGAATAATTGCAGTTCTTCAAATCCTTTAAAAAGAAAAAAAATGAAGTTCCATAATTCCAAATCCAGGGCTCTTAGCTTTTAAAATTATTTCTCTTCTCTTTTCCTTTTCTATCTATCCCCTTCTCTCCCTCCCTCCCTTCCTCCTTTCCTTCTTTCCTTTCTTCTTTCTTTCCTTCCTTCCTTCTTTCCTTCTTTCTTCCTTCCTTCCTTCCTTCCTTCCTTCCTTCCTTCCTTCCTTTCAACTCACTTAGAAATCTTTCTTTACCACAAACTTCTTAGTTCCATTTCTAGAACTTATCTAGATTCATGTGCCATATCTGTGCTTTGGGGGAGTTATTATATAAAATATGAATTAGTAGAAATCTCTTTTCTATGTAGCTCTAAGTCCTTTTTGTGCCAGGAACAACCAAAGCAGTTGGAAAAAATAACACTCTTGTGCCACAATAATTTATCACCTATCCCCTCTTTCCTTGCTAGTATTTGTCCCAGGATGCACATACAGATTAGAAATTAAATAAGTAAATGCTTTGTCCTAGATAAAAATAATATGAAATAGAAAGCCAACAAACTTATATGAAATAAAAATTAGAAAATATGTATTTTTTTGTCTTCTGAGAGAGAGAGAGAAAATAAAAGTCTGAATAAAGGATAGGATATCAAAATGTATATTTATCCTTTTTTGGCACAACAGCATGTATTGTCCCAAAGTACTATATTTGTCTTATGTGTCTTCCACTAAAGTCAGCTATAGTCTCTCTATTATTTAATATACATTTGATCCTTTATTGACTCATGGTTGGGGTAGTGATGAATGTAGTATAGTGACAACTTCTCTCCCTTCCTCCACACCCCTTTAAGTCTGCTTGCTGTATGTGACATCTCATTCTTGGGTCTCATTCTTTTTTGCTGAGGCAGTTGGGGTTAAGTGACTTGCCCAGGGCCACACAGCTAGGAAGTATTAAGTGTCTGAGACCAGATTTGAACTCTGGTCCTCCTTACTTCAGGGCTGGTACTCCATCCACTGCACCACCTAGCTGTTCCACTGGTTCTCCTTCTTATACTTTTTCTATTCTTTGTGGTCTAAGTTCCATAATAAAATTTCCTTCTCCCTTTTAGTTATAATTTCATGCTATCCATTCATGTAAATCTGAAGTATAATGGTGGGAATTCTATGGGGATTCTATTTTGACCAACAAATACCCTCTCTGGTGTTCATAAATCTTTCGGCATCTATGATGGAACCATATTAAGAGTATTGGGATATCATATAAACTGAATCATCACAAAATGTTTAAAAATGTACAAGTAACCAAAACATTTGCCTAAGGAGTTGAAATAGTTCATTTCTATGTTGTGATCTGCTGACATCCATCCTCAGAGTGTTGGTTACCAAAAATCTACTAGATTAGAAATGAGGAGACCAGATTTCTTATTTTTGCCCCCAATTGAACTATGGATGAGCCAATCTTTCTTGTTGGGACCCAGTTTTCCCATCTAAAATATGAGGGCTTATTCAGACAACTGCTAAAATCTAAAATACTTTCCCATTCTGAAAATTTTCTGATATGTATGGCTTTCTGTATGTGTGTGTATACATTGGATACACATAGGGAGGGTGGGCTGACAGTGGAGTATACTTGAATTCAGCACCAGCAATGTGGTGCCCCCAGACACAGAAAGAAGTAAATAATTGATGGATGTGTTTAACTACAACTAACTATCCTTCATAAAGTGTAAGTTCTTCAGGCATAATTTAACAAAAAAAGAGCCGCATAAATTTAAGTTGTAGGCACATTGAATATTCAAAACAATTACATACATTAATTATATGACAAATGTAGAATTTCATAAGTTTGTATTTTTTCTGCTTATTTTTTCATTTTCTTTCTCCTCCTTGCATCTTACAAAATTGCAATCAACTAACAGGATGGCATTTGGATTACCAAAGGAAACGAAGCTGAAAGGAAAAATAATGCATTACCTATTTATGTCTTGGAGTTTGTTAAAGGTTATTTCATTGTATTCTTTAAAGTGGGACAAATGAAATCCATTCATCATGTTTTAATTTACTTTTATGTCTGAATTTCAACGGAAAGTTTAAAATGCCAATCCAAAACAAGCATACCTTTCGAAGTGCTAGAATTATTCCTGAAAACTTGCATGCATGTTTTTAAAGTTTAAATTAAATCATATCCATCAAAAAAAATCTTCCAGTGCCTCATTCAAGCGTAGAGATAATCCTGGTTTCTCAAAGTTCATTTCAATAGAGAATAAACCATGGCAGTTCCTAAGAAGATGCAGGATTTTAAAGTATGCATTTTCCTGCAGTCTAGCTCATTAACAAGATACTTAGCCACCAGTAGGCTAGCCATTAAGTAAGGAATTTTTTAGTTATGTCAGCAATATCATGAATTGGTTTTCAATCCCATTCCAATTCTGCATTGAAATAGCAAAGTGGTAAAAATGAGGCAAAAGATACAAAGAACCAAACAGGTTTTAACCATTCACAGATTCTTTCTACTAGGAATGGGAAATTTTTGTTCCATGAGTCAAAATATTATTATTTTCACTATAAGTGAAGCATTGAGAAAGAAGAAAGATGCAAGTAAATGGGAAGGTAATTCACAGATTCCCCTTGATGAAAGAAAAAAAGGAATTAGTTTGTTTCATTCAAAGAAAATAAGAAATACTATTTTTCTGGATATTTGGTCATCTTGTCTTGTGATATTCATGAACATTACAAGTACAAACACCATTCTGCAATTACTTGAAATTTTAGTAACACCATCTGTTGCAGAAGTGATGAAGATATATGAACATTTTACAAATAATCATAGGCTGCAAAGTATGTATTTATAAACACATATATAAAACCCACATACATGTATATGTTTGGCTGATATGGATATACACACATCTATTGTTTGGTCACTTCAATCATGGCTGATTTTTCAGAACCCCAGCTGAATTTTGCTTGTTTTGATAATGATACTGGAATAGTTTGTTATTTCCTTCTCCAACTCATTTTATAAACAAGGAAACTGAGCCAAAGAGGGTTTAGTAACTATTTCGGGATCACACAATCAGTAAGTGTTTGGGGACAGATCTGGATCTATGAAGATGAATCTTTCTGACTCCAGACCTGGTACTCTATCCACTGTGCCTTCTGGCTGCTATGTACACATACACACACATGAACATGCATGTGTGTGTATGTGTATATATATATATGTATATACACATACATATACATACATACTTAGTGATGTAGCTGAAAAACAAGACATGGTCCATAATTCAGAAATAAAGGAATCCAAGGGTTTCTGTTTACTCTAGTTCAGGAGGATTTCCTTTAGGAGAAAGGCCAAGCTGATAAAGAAGGCAAAGGAATCCCATCACTGGATTGTACCTGAGCAAACCCCAGGAGAAGGCAAGAAAGCACTTCCTTCATCTTATGTTTGCTTGAAAATGTGTGACTTCCCTAGACAAAATCTAAAATCCCCTTGTCATGAGTTCTCACTGTTTTTACCAATGAAACTTTTATTCTGGGATTCACTTCAGTTTACATCTAGCTTACATTACTGCATTATACTCTTAAACTTGACTTTTAAAAGAAAAGTCAGATAGAGAAATGCAGAGAGAGAAGGTAATTTATAAGACAGACTCAGTTTCCTGGAGAGAATTCTTCAAGGGAACCATGTATTTCAAAGACTTAGGTGTAAGTACAGACAAATCAGAGTGAAAACGGGTCCTCCTGAGGGAAAGCATAAAGACATAAAGAGTCATCCCCAAGAAGAGATATGAGAGAGAAGCGTGATCTTGCCAGAAAAGAGATATGAAAGATGACAAGGACCTTTTACCTGACTGAAAGGTGAAATAAAATAAGGTAGGGAGCCATCAAGTGAAAGTGCCACCAAAATCTTTTTCTTTAATGGTAATATGAGTATTGCAGGCTGTCATGGTCTGGGGGAAAGCAGGGAACTACCAGAGAGAAGCATTTCTTTCTAGCAACAGTAAGCTATTTTCTTTTACAGTACATAGTCACAAAGAATAGTAGGATAAATAAAGAAACTATAGGAATTTGGAGAAGGCAAAAACTGAATAGGACTGAAATTGTCCTATTTATTGATAGGAGGTGTTTTTTTCTTTGTATTTTCAATTGTGTTAAATTGAACTATACTATATTTTATGATTATTAGGTAAATATTTATATGGGTGCTGAGGGCCCTTAGAATGTTTCATGTCAAATTCAGATGCTTTGGGGAAGTAATATGTTCTAAAATGTTCTTGTACAGAAGGAGTATATAATAGAGATTATTATTAAAACACCCAATGTTTAACTTAATGCATTGGAGAGCTCACATTTTGAGCTAAAGGATATAAGACTAATTTTTAATGGACAAGAAATAACTAGCTAACAATGTGGAAATCTTTTTAAAATGAGCTATCCATGTACAATTTTACAATTGATTTGTCAAAGCATAAATGAAGATTGATATTAAGTTAGAAGAAATGAGAAACATGAGAAGAAATTGAATGAACTTATAACATATCCTAACCTATTCAATCTACTATAGCCAAAAAAAAATGGGAAGAGAATCAAGACAAGATATCAATGTGAAATACCATTTTCTATAGATGTTTTACTCATGTAAAATAAGCTCTAAAACAAGAAGGTAAAAAAGTTCCACAAACTATATCAGTCAGCCAGTATTAGGCAAAGTATTTTTTTATTAGTAGTAGTAATAGTATTTTAGAATGGAAGGAAATGTGACTTGTCAGAAAGCTTGGGATGATACTCAATTAATCAAGATCATCTCAAGAATGTTTAAAAATGAAAATAGAAAAAAAAACAAGTAGAAAGAATTGTGAAATATATTTGTTAACATTCTAATTTTTAAAAAGCAACACAATTTCATCATCAATGACAGTACCAGATTTGCAACATATCTCAACCATCAATGAACATGTACTACAATTAAAAAATATCCTAATAGATAAGGTATAACCAGAGGAAATCTATGTTAAAGGTGACTATAAATTATAAAAGGGGAAAGGAAGGTATTAATAATTAATAATTAGCAAAATTGTAGATGATATTATTGACCTCCTAAAATTATTACTATTAGAAGTATGTAACCAAGATGTCATCTTGTAAATATCTAAGATTATAAGTTGGCGAGAAGGTATTAACTAGAACTGGAAGAGGGAATTTCCTTATCCAGAAATTCCTTAGGTCAATGCAATATCGTCCCTCTATCTGTTGCCCAGATTATTTTATATGTATGTGTGTGTGTGTGTGTATAGATATCTATAGATATATATATAGATATCTATAGATATCTATATATATATTCAATTCTTGACCAAGCTCATTGTCCATCTGCAGTGTCTGTACAATATAAAAGTACAAAAGAGCCAATCCAATTGTCTATCCATTTCTATACATATACATATACATACATATATATACATATATATACATATACATACATATATATGTATATATATATACATATATATATATATATATATATATATATATGATGGACAATGAGCTTGGTCAAGAATTGAAGAAGAATTGGACACTATTGAAAATGATTAAACATAAAAATAACTTGCATGTGTGTGTCTACATCAATACAATATAGACTGTATCATATTATGAATTATTACTTAAATACACAAAATATTATAATAACATTTTCTAGAAGAGATGTAGTAACAAAAATTAAGGTTGCTTTTTATGAAGCAAAAGGTAGAGATAAAAGATAAAAAGCCAGAGGGCTATGTAATGCTAGTGTTCTAGCAGAATGCCTCTCTCATGTTGAACAGGCCTTCTATATAGAATTGGAAAAAACACAGACAATAGTCACATAGGAAGAGTTATAGAAGTATTGCAATCTGAACTCTGAAAGTATTTACATGGATGTAATCACAGATCCATTAAAATATTTTAAAAATATTGACTAATGATAAATTAATATTTGAAATATCTACAACTCATCATTTGATGTGTCTCCTCTTTAAAAAGTAAAATATCAATTTTAAGGCAAACCAATGTAACATCCTTTTTTAATAAAAATATATTTTTTAAATATTGGATTTTTTAAAATAATGGAATATACAAGTAACTGATCATAGTAAAGAAAATATATTTTTACTACATTGGACTGATGAATAATTTATCTTTGTACATTTGGCATAACATTTCATAGATTTATTTACTTCTGATATTTAGTATAAATCCAATATTTCAAATCATTTCTTAACTCATTAACCAGCTAGAGGAAGACAGCATGCCCATATAGTACATGAACTTTAGTTCTCATTTCCCATGGGAAGAAAATATCCTTTAATAACCTTTTTTAATAAAAAATGTGTCTGCTATTGGCTGGTTTTTGGTTTTGCTGATAACCACTTCTATTCATGTTCTATTCATAGAAAATCTTTCAGAAGTCCTAGAAGCTTATCTATATTTATAGTACATTAAAACATTTGGCCCTTCCAAAATGTAGACTTTGCTTTTTGGTTGACAGGAAAGTGATCTGATGCTTCGGTTAAGTTTATATTTTCTCTTCCTCTATGTTTCATTCATGGGTTATTTTTATGCATTTTCACCAAAAGTGTTAAGAAATGGCTTAGAGTTTGAATGTGAAATTAATTTTCATTCCTAACTCACTTAAGCTCTCTAATTCTCACATTAATCCATTCACCAATTTTGCCATTTTTTCTCCATAATAACTTGTATATCTAACCCCTTCTTTCTATTCATGTACCAACCTACTTCAGTACCTCATCCACTTTTATTTCAATTCCTAGACTATTCCAATAAGTTTCCTTACTTTCATCCTCTCCCATCCTCTCTATGAAATGACTGCCCCAAAATTTGTGCCAAGATTTTACTTTTGGGAGCAACATGGAAAAATAATGTAGCCCTCCCATATTCAATCTTTGTGTAACCATAAAATAGTATTCCCAAACAGGTTCTGCAGTGGTGGAATCAGTAAAGAAAGAAGGTGAAACCATCTTTTAGCCAAGGAAAATTGAATCATTGGCAGAAGGGTCCATCTCACTCAGGTGGGTGGGACACAGCTGAAGACAGGAAGCTTTTCAGAAACCTGGCAGTAAAGTCCATCTTAGCAAACCAGCAAGTGATTCTGAAGCCAGTGGTAGGGTGGTCAAAAACCAATACCAGGATGCCCCATTAGCCTTGGCAAAGCCGGGGGATCTAACAGATTCCCACTAGAGAAATGACCATTTGCTTCAGCATAGCCCCGAGCACACAGGAATCATCCAGAAGCCAGACTACCACATGCAACAATAAAGAATAGAGAATAGAAAGTTATTATAGTGACACGGAAGACAAAGACACAAACTCAGAAGAAGACAACAATGTCAAAGCAATTATGGACAAATTCCAGATATGCACTAGGTCTTAAGTCCAGAAAGAACTAATGTGAAAAGCTCAAAAAGAAACTTTAAAACCACATAAAAAAGTAGAAGGAAAATGATGGAAAAATAGGAATGATACAAAAGAATTGTGAAAAAAAAATAATACCTTAGAAAACTGCTCAAAAATGGAATTAGCTAAATGGAAAAGGAGACACAAAGAACCACTGAAGAAAGAAATGTCCTAAAGGCTAAAATTGGCCAAATTAAAAAAAAATTCAAAAGCTAATTGAGGAAAACAACATCTTTTTCAAAGTTAGAACTGGACAAATGGAAGCTAATGACACAAAAATCAATCAAAAAAGTCAAAGATTGAAAAAAATGGAAAAAATGTAAAATACCTTATGGAAGCAAAATGACTTAAAAAAAATAGATCCAAGAGAGACAAAGAACATTGGCTATCTAAAAGGCATAATCAAAAGGAGGACATAAATAGCATTTTTCAAGTAATTATTAATTTATGGAGTTTGGAAAGGGCATGGTTGAAATCCCCCTATATGTACAATTTTGCTGTCTTCTTCCTATAATTCATTTAATTTCTCCTTGAAGAATTTGGATTCCAAATCACCTGGTACATATATGGTTAATATTAGTATGATTTCATTGTTTACCATCCCTTTTAGAAGAATGCAGTTTCCTTCCTCTTTAATTAGGTCTTTTTTTGATTTTTACTTTGAGATAAATATTGCGACCCCTGCTTTTTTTTCGGTCAGATGAAACATATTAGGATCTGCTTCAATCCCTTATCTTTACTTTGTGCGTGTGTGTCTCTTTGCTTCAAGTAAGTTTCTTGTAAATATTGTAAAAAATACATATTGTAAGATCCTGAGTTTTGATCCACTATTCTATCCACTCCCATTTTGTGGGACAGTTTATCCTATTCACACTCACACTTATGATCCCTACCTGTGTATTTCTTTCCATCCTATTCTTCCATCTGTTTGTCCTCTCTATCTTTTCATTCTTTCTATCTTCACTAATGTTCTGCTTCTATCTACCACCTCCCCTGATTTTCCCTCCCTTCTGTCAATACTCCCCACCACCACCCTTAATCTGCCACCCTCTTAAGTAAAATAGAGTTCTACATTCAATTAATTTTTAATATCATTTTCTCTTTGAGCCGATACTGATGAGAGTAAGGTTCAAACAATGTTCACTCTCCCATATAACTTTTGATTTAGTTCTGGGTTTTTTTCCATTTCAAGCTTAAAATAGTTGTATTTCATTCAGTGACCATTTTTGCACTTGAAGAATTATGTTTAATTTCTCTGAGTGACTGATCCTTGCTTGTAGTCCTAGTATCTTTGCCTTCCAGAATATCATGTTCAGTGACCTGCTGTCCTTTAAGGATGCAGCTGCCAAATCCTGTGTAATTCTGATTGTGACTTCCTGATCATTAAATTTTCTTGCCACTTGTAGTACTTTATCCTTAACCTGATAGTTCTGAAATTAGATTGTTCCTTGGAGTTTTTACCCTGAGATCTCTTTCCTGAGGCAATCAGTGAATTCGTTCAGTGCTTATTTTGCCCTCTAATTCCAGGACATCTGGGAAGTTTTTCTTAATAATATTCTAAATCACTTTTGGATAGAGAAATGTAAATTAAAACAATTCTAAGATCTCACCTATCAGATTGGCTAATATGACAAGTAAGGAAAGAGAAAAATGTTGGATAGAATGTGAGAAAATTGGGGCACTAATGCACTTCTGGTAGAGTTGTGTACTTATCCAGTCATTCTGAAGAGCAAATTAGAACTATGTTTAAAAGGCACCCAAACTGTACATACCTTTAAATCCATCAATATCACTATTAGTCTGTATCCAAAAGAAATCATTAAATCTTTTCTTGGAGAAAAACCTAAATATGCAAAAATATTCATAGCAGTCTTTTCATGGTGGCAAAGAATTGTAAATTGAGGGAATGCCCTCATTTGGGGAAAGGCTGAACAAGCTGTGGTATATGAATATAATGGAAAACTTTTGTACAATAAGAAATGACTACCAAGCAGATTTCAGAAAAAACCTGAAGAGACATATAAATTGATATAAAGTGAAATGAGCAGAATCAAATTTGTATCAGCAATATTTTGTAATGGTCAACTATCAAGGATTCAGCTCTTCTCAACAACACAATTATTCAAGACAAAACGAAAAGACTCATGAAGGAAATGCTATCCATAATAATAATGGATAATAAGGATAAAGAACTGATGTACTCCGAATGCAAATGAAAGGATATTTTTTTCACTTACCTAATTCTTGCTTGTGTTTTTTTTTTTTTCATTTTGATCTATTCCTTCTTTTACAATTGTGACTTATATGGAAATATGTTTTACATGATAGCACATGTATAAACTATATCAAACTACCTACCATTTTTGAAAGAGGGAGGTAAGGGAACAAGGGAGAAATTTTTGAAATTCAAAATCTTGTAAAAATGTTAAAATTTTTTCTTGACATGTAACTGGGAAAAATAAAATAGCATACTATTTAATGAAAAAGGGGAAAAATGCCAAGGCACAGCTCTAAATATACTACTTCCCTGCTCAAAAGAATTCAGTATATCACTCTTTTCTTTAGGGTAAAATATAAACTATTCAAGTTGCTGTTTAGGATATCCATGATTAAATTGCAACCCAACATCAGTCATAGGACCTAGTAGCCATTTAAAATGTGTTGAATTGGGTTGAATTGAAAGATAACTTCAATGACTACATAGCAGGCATACTGTTGAAATGATTCATGATTTTGATAGGGCTAGAGTAGATAGCCCAAGTGTCCTTCCAAAACTAAAATTCTATAAGTTCTGATTTATATAATAAAAGTTTATTATACTCATTTAATCCCTTTTTTCAGTTATAATTTAATTTTTCTATCACCTATAATTGAATGACTATTGTCCATTCTACTATATTCATGCTATCCAAAGGTAGGTTCTTATTTTGAATAGTTCATAATTTCATATTTTGATTTACATAAATCAGTCAATAATCAGCTATAAACATTTATTAATAACTTATTATTGCCAGATACTGTGCTGAGTACTAGAGATACAAAAAAAATAAAAAAAGACAAAAGATAGACCCTACCCTTAAAGAAACTGAAATTTTAATGGAGATAAAATTCTAGTCTTTGAGTTAGAAAGCACTTTAGAGATAATCTTTTCCAATCCTCTAGTTTTATTACTGAGGAAATCAAGAACCCAAAAGTTTAATCTGCTTGTGCAGGATCCTTAGTCAGTTAATAGCAAAGTCAATATTCTCAAACTATTACTTTTGTCATTATATAAAAAATCCACTCCTGTTTCACCATTAGAAAGGAATGAGCTGGAATTTTTGTTTTGGTTTGTTTTGTTTCCCATTATTAGAATAACTTTATATTTTTCTCTTTCATAATTCCATCATGAACAAAACTTAAATTCAGTTTCATATAAATATTCTATTTTTGTTGTTGTTCTTTGTATATTTAAATAATTATGTTTGGATTTAGTTGGTAAATTCACTTAAAAAAGATTACTTAAAGGTACCTGAGTTGTACTGTACATAGAATGTTGGGAATGAAACTTAGGAAGACTTAAGGAATTTAAGTCCTTAGTAGATACATATTAGTTGTGGGACCCTAGGAAAGTCCCTTTACCACTATCAGATGCCCTACCTTATAAAGTTGATATGAGCATCAAATGAGATCATATGTATTAGAGATGATAAAACCTGAAAGAACTATATAACTGCTACTTATTATTATTCCTGTCACTTTTTCAACTTTAAGTAAAAAATAGATGAGTAAAAATGATATGCAAATGTTCAAAAGCAGTAAGAGACAACTTAGAATTTTAAGAACCCATCTTAATAAATGAAGCAATGTATTTTAGTAACGTGATATTTCTTTTGGAGGAAGATTTGCAAAATAACTATATTAAAGTATCTAAGTACCTTTTTTTTTTCCAAAACAAAGATAATTCATTCTATAGCTCATAAAATAAAAACTTCAACCAATCTTTTTCAAAGATCTAGATAACCACATCTGTCTTTCAGTCATATGCGAGGTAGTGAGTAGCAGGGATTGACTCAATGAATGATTCCTTCAATTTTTCTCCAAAGTATCTCTATTCCCCTATTCCTCCAGTTTTCCCTTGTCCATAGCCCAGCAACACATTAGACAGTATACATATATATGTATGTGTATATATATATAAACATATCTATATATAAGTAGTTCTTAAAACAATATAAAATGCTTTTTATGAATATTAGTATTTAGGTAGTTCAAGCATAATCAATGAAATCATAAAGTGACAGGATTGTTGAATGTATATATAACCTTGATATCACAAGTTCTCATAAGTTACAAAGGACCAGAATATAAGGCAGAATATAAGAAAAAGAACTTTTTCAGGGAATGATATGAGAGTCCAGTTATAGTTTCTGGTAAAATGAAGTTTGACATTGCTCATAAGTATCTCCTTTTTATTATGATTTTAGTCATTTTTGTCATGTTCTATTCATGACCCATTTTGGAGTTTTCTTGGCAAAAATATTGGAGTGGCTTGCATTTCCTGCTCCGGCACATTTTATAGATAAGGAAATTGAGGTAAACAGAATGAAGTGACTTGGCTAGGAGATTTGCATTCTGTCCATTAGACCACATCCCTTTTCATTATAATTCCCATGTATTTATAATTTCACAATAGTTTTATAGAAATCAGGGGTATAGTCTGCTACTCTGATCTCAAAGCATATTCTGTTTGCTAGTAACAGGATGTAAGATGGTAACACCAAAGTTTGATGACCTCTTCCCCCAGGAGAACCAAAAGAAAAATTTCTCTATGGCTGAGAAACTTATTATTTCTCAAATCCTTTCCAACCCACTTGGTGACAAGTAAGTAGACTTATTTAAATTATTCTGGACTATTCCCTTGAGTCTAGTCACATCAAAGGTTGTGAAGTCATATACTCCTCAGCAAAATCTAATGTGAGGAAGGTGGGGGGCAAGTTAAAAAGCAATCTTCTTGACATTTATGATTCATAAATAAGGTTTTTATGCATATCACATGTAGGAAACCCAAAGCTGCTGAGATTTTTTCATTCTCCATATTTTCTTCTCCATATATGTTTAACAATAAGGATTTCTGAGGTTATTCAATGTTCCACTTAGAGGAAACTGTGGTAGTAGATAAAACTAATGTCATCTGATAATTATCCATGTAAATTAACAAACATAACATGAGCATGAAAAGATCATAGATTTGTTTCCAAAAATGGAAAACAGGATAAACGTTCTGGTATTTATTCTCATAATTCTATCTGAGACTGTTTTGGGAATGGAATTTCAATACTTTTAATTTTTAAAGGGACAGAGATATGATCATAGTTTTAATATAAATGTTTTAAACTAGCATGTACTATCCCTTCTCCCTTAAACCCCCTGAAAAAAGCAAGTCAATTTGAATATATATTTAGTTCCTTAATGGGCAGCTTACATACCTTTAAAAAATTTTTGTGCCCCTTTGATAGTTGTCATGCTACATCTATACATTTCTTTTCTTAGCATTAATAACTCTCTCAATCTCTAAATTACTCCCTAAACTCAATCATCTCCATGGATCATATATCTCTTAAAAGCCATTTGCCTTTCTTCCTCTTTGCTGGCTAGCTCAGTCAGTTAGAGCCCAGTGCTAATGGGGCCAAGATCACGATTTCAATTTCTGTAGGAGCCAGTTAGCTTCACTCTGCTCCCCAACCACAAGCTGCACTCCTAACCCCCGACAGCTGCCTCAGAAATGTGTTGTCACTGATTACAGTGGATCTGGACTAAAAGATCGCAGTGTAAATCCACCAAACCAGAAAGACAGCTTAAAATGGGTTTTCTATTATCAGCAGGACTATAGTCTTAATTTTTTATAATCACAGCTGTACATTATATAACAAGGACTATTCCTTGTTTCTGTTCTTAGATGCAATCCTTAAGATTATTCAGATTATTATAACCATCCCAGTCCTTGTGTTCCACTCAAGTGAGCTTTTTAAAGTCCCTGGAAATACTTCCCTTTCATGTCATTACCTCCAATCTAAATGAGCTAGTTCTGACGTTCTCCCTCCTTACCTCTCATGACATTGTCCATTTTCTTATCATTTCACATCCTTTTTTTAAGTCCTCCAGAATTTTAAGAATTTCGAAGAGAAAGTTGGATTCTTAGGCTTTTACATCAAACAAAGAGACAACATCATAACATCATCACAAAATTTTTGAAGGGGCCATAGAGGTTAGCTAGTCCAGCCCCTTCAACTTAGAAATAAGGAAAACTTCCATTTCCTACCCAATATTTTACAGGCAATAAATAAGTAGTAGATCTGGGATTCTAGCACAGCAGGGTCCTCTGACTAGAAAACTAACAATCTTTCCATCATTCCATGATGTCTTGTTAAGAAAGATGTTACCAGAAGTGTTGTATGAATAAATTTAAATTTAATAAATAAAATAAAAACATATATATGGTTATATATACAATGTACATAACATTTATAGTAGTGATGATCTAATAAATAAGTGCATATATGATACAAATATAGTAATATATATTGAAGAACAGGACTACTTATATGTTTGCACATATGTATATGTGTATACATATATATGACATAGATATGTATGTATATGTGTATGCATAGATATATAACCCCAAATACATTTTCTCAAAGAAATTGTGCTATAAATTGTATATATTTTTCTCTTTTTTGCTAAATTACAATATAGGTTAAACCTATTTTTCAAGTTTATCTGTATGTAATTATTCATGGCATATTTCTAAATACCATGTTGGTTGCAGATCATTTAAAGTTCTTCTATTTTAGTCTATTATGGTAACCAGTGGATCTTTCATGACCCTGATGGGAACAATAGCAGGATAAGATAGGAGGTAATACTATGATTAAGTGATTAAATATTTTGAGAGCTCTTGAGAAGTATAGTGTGCTATTATAGCAGACTTTGGAGTTTTCAGGCTTAGAATAAGGAATGAAGGTAACACATGGTTTAAGGAAAGATATGGTAGAAATCTGAAGGGATAATGTCAACAATATTAAACTGAGCTAAATTGTAAGAAGCCAAAAAACAGGGCAAGCTTTGTGGTCCTGGAGAGATGATTAGTGAGCTAAAATTGGCTATGTATTTTAGATGTATGTTTTCTTTACTCACTGACATGCAAAGTAGATGTGTCTTTAAAGGTGGTTTTTTATCTCCTTGCCCATAATCCCAATCTCTATCCCTTCTAGCAGAGCGCTATAAATACCTTTAAATTCCAAATAACTGATTAAATTGAATTTTTTAGACCAGAAGTGTCAAACATTTGGCCTGTAGGCAATCATGAATTCAGTCTGAACCAGATTAATTAAGAAATATTTAAGAAAAATGCAAAAAAATAATAAAAGTACATTATAAAATTGTCAACAGGTGTCCTACAGGAATTCTTATGTACAGGTTGGGGGCCCCCATTTCTCTTTAAGTATGACACTTCTGCTTTAGATCATAAATCATATGAAGGTGATGATTAGCCTTAGGATATAGTTTCTTTTGGGGAAAGTATCTTTAGTATACTTTTCTTTCAGTTAAAAAAAGCATTTCGAAAGATTTAGATTTCAATAAAAAGCTACTAAAATGCATGAAGATCATCAAGGTTAGCTTTGTAATTTTAATGATGTTGTTAAAATGAGGTTTTAGAGTTCAGTGGTCAGTGAGTTGCCCAATGTAACAAACTTTTAGAATCGAAAACCAGTACTCAAATTTAGATCCTCTTCTTCCAATTTCAGTATTATTTCTAATATATTAGACTCCTTTTCACAGTTTATAGAGCTATCAAATTCCTGGAAGAAAATATAAGGTTTATAGATACATGGATTCAGAAACTCTAACCTCAGTGCTGTGAAAGGAATTTTGGTGTGATGGTGTCTAATCAAATAATTTCCCACATTACCCCTCCCTTATTTGTATCTTAAGGATTCCTATCATATGGAATCCCAAGCATCTATATCCTGCTTGGTGAGCAAGTTACAATGGAAGAAATGGGAGTTCTCTGGTATTGAGTAGAAGCTAACACAAATATTCTGTTGCAGAGAGATCATATGACAAATCATTGTGACTTGAAAACACTCAGCTTGGATGGGTCAGCTAAATTGAAAGACAATTGAGCTATATAAGTACTATATAAGTGTTTTATGCTGAACATAGGGTTTAAGAAAAGCCAGTGACCTAGAAATGAGTCAGGTAAGATGACTCCCTGAGGAGGAGTATGGTAACTGGAAAAGGAAGTAGAGAATCCTCAGGAGAGTGATAGAAGAACTCAGAGTTGTAAAAAAAAAAAAAAAAAAAACCTGGAAACTTTGAGTAGAAGAGACTAGGTAGAGTTCACTGAAATGGAGGAAGATGAAATAATCAGAGCCATATCTAGTAATTCTGGTTTCCATGGCAAAAAATATATATTTTGGTGTGGAAAGTCTTGGGAGGATGCAGAAGTGGGTGAAAGTGAGTACCAGGAGACTGGCAGAGCCCTTGAGTACTGATGGCAGTATTGATTTGGTTAAACAGAGAACTACTGTTTCAGGGAAGCATTCCTATTTTCACTCTTCCATATTAGGATTGGGTCAAATTCCTGATTTTCCTGCTCTGGATATAATGCAGGTCTTTGAATTGCAGCAAAGGAATACTAGAACAGAGGAGCAGATCAAGGAAATAAATTAAGTTTCACAGTATGTGTGGAACTGATAAAGCTCCAGTTGGGTAAATTTCTCAGAATTTCACAGGGAGCCAACTAAATTTGGGACCCAGACAGCAAAGGAAGTTACTGCACCAGAAACAAGGTAGCTGAGAGAAATAACTTGTTCAGTCCCAGGGATGCTGAGGAGATAGTAGGATCAAGTGTAAAAGAACAGAGAATGATGCCAGAATTGGAGCTAGAAACAAATGAAAGCATTCTGAAATAGCCTTGAAATAAAAATTAACAATAACAAAATAGTGGAATATATGTAAGATTTGCCTAATGCTTTCTAGATATTATCTTGTTTTATCCTCACAATAACCCAGTAAAACTGGTGCTTATTATTATTCTCATTTTATAGATAATGAACTTAAGGCTGAGAAAGGGTTGTGTCTGAAATGAAATGTTAACCCATGTCTTTCTGGCTTTAAGCTACCTCTCCATGTTTCCTGGGAAAAGATGCAAAATGATTGAGGATGAATGAACCTAAATGATTAATGTAAGACTTGGAATTTAAGTAAACTGTAGATAAATCACAAATTGCTATTAACTATAATTGCTATTTTAATTTATTTTGTTAAACACTGCTTAAAATGAATCTGCTTCTTTGGAGGACTTGGGAGTTTGACAACTACTCTCTAAACAATTGTCTCACACTATTATTCTGCATTGGTACAGGGAGTTTCCGCATCTGGGAATGCCCCACCCTGTTGTTGTTCAGTCATTTCAGTCATAGTGGACTCTTTATGACCCAGTTTGGTGTTTTCTTGGCAAAGATATTGGAGTGGATTTCTATATCCTCCTCCACGTCCTATGCTAATGAAATCACAATTCTATTGTTTTTTTGACTTCATTTTTTTTGTCTTAGAGACTGTATAGCTTCTTGATTTGTCCTGACTTGTTTATTATTCACATTTGATGAATACTAATTGGAAAGAGTATAAAACTCTACTATTTTCCTGTGACCTTCTTTCTACAGCTAACTATTACTAGATTGTAAGAGCATTTTTTGTTTGTTTGTGATTTTGGGGGGAGGTAGCCTATGGGGAAAGGGAATTCCCATTGTCTTCAGTATATAAACAAACATGATCTATGTATCTACATTTTTTTCACTGCTGTGATTTTAACTTTATCTCAGTGCTTGTGGGCATCCCTGCGTTTAGTCTCCATAGAAGAAAAAAAATTGCTTGCTAATATTTTCATCTAATTTTAGCTTCATGCATATTAGAAGCTAATGTTGATGGGAACAAAGCAGGTGAATAATTATACTAATTTATGTTTTTTCTTCAATTTCATTATTTCTATGAGCTATTTATGTCCTAGTCTATTGTGAACAATAGTTAGGAGAATAAAATGACAGAAATATTTTGAAAAGTAAATAATCCACTAGAAGTTCAAAGACAACACAAATATACTTTATATTTTCTTCAGGAAACAAATATGTAGTATGGTTTTAAAAGAGTAAATACTTGGGGGAGAAAAAACAATAGAAAAATGACAGCTGACTTGAAAACTAAAATATACCATTGTAGCTATAAGAACTAAAAAAGCTATTGACACAATGGAAAAATTGAAACACTCAAAGAGTATTAGATAGGGGTCACATAAAAAGAACCATATTGGCTAAAAGAACATTTGAAGAAAATCTTATGATTCTTTTCTTTGATTAGAAGCAGAAAGTTGAAACAGTACATAGAATACTTGAGTTACAAGGCAGGAAGATTTGAGTTCAAATTTGGTTTCAGATAACTTACTTGTATCATCCCAGGTAAATTACTTCATCCCCTTAGTACTAAATTTCCTCTTACAAAATGGAAATTACAATGTATTGACCCTAAAGGTTGTTTGTTTTGAAAATCATATGACACAGCATGAGCACAGCACTAAATAAATCCTATTATTATGATAAATGATTCTTTCTCTGTCATTTCATTTTCTTCACTTTATAATTTCAGCACTGAAAAGGATAACCTCTTTCACTTAGACCCTTTTCCTGAAATTTATATACAGCTATTTGGTTCTAACAGCAAGGAGAGTATTTTGTCTGAAGTTTATACTGGTGATATTAGCTCAAACTTGCCTCCCTTCCACTAAATTCCCATTCCTTTAAAATTATTAAAAATATAAACTTCTAATAAAATGTCTATAAATATACATTATATATTCATATTTAAAGAGGATATAACATTGAGAATATTAAAATTTAACAAATTTGTCAATATTATGTAATGTGGAAAATGAGATAAATTAAAATTATATATATATAATTGTGAACTGTTTTTTAAAAATTAAAAAATTACATGGATATATTATCTTTAATAAAACATAATAAAAAGTTCCCTGTTTCACATCTCTGAGATTTATTCTAACAAATTAAATTGGTGGACTGTTTTCATAGAAAATGATATAAAAGTTTCAATTCAATTCTTCAATTAAGAACACAGACCATATAACTTTATTGAACCAAACAGCTGAGTGAACAGATTCAAAGAGTATTGATTAATGGATTTAATAAGCATGTCATCTCTGCTTTCATTTTAGTCATTGATAAAAATAGTGAATAATGGAAGACCAAGGGCAATGCCATTGTGACATTCTACTAACCATTGCTGAGATAAGAATAGATACACTTATACTAAAAAAAAAAAAAAATTCTGACAAAAAGTGCTGAAGACAATGTGAGATAATGAAGGGACAAATTAGAATACATTGAAAAGATCCTAATTATTTAAATATTTTCTATTTCTATTTATTTAAATTATTTAAATATTTATATTCTTTAAGAGGTTTTGACCCTGAACTTTCAAAATTTCCATGGACATATATCAAAGGGCCCCGGAACTTGAATGGGAAAAAAATCACATTATTTTCAATAACTTCTGATTGAAATTTAAGATTTTCTTTAATTAAAAAATACAGAAGGAAAATAACAATAAAGTTAAATTCATAACAGGACTGTAGTGACCCCAGGATATCTACTTTGATATCTATATAGAGATATATAGAACTTGAATAATGTTTTGGGGACAGTTAAAAATTTGATAGTGATCAATGCAAATCTTAGCTTTGAAGTCTTGAGATTGATGAGCATTCTAAGCTATTAAGTGGAGAGGTAGGAGATCAGAAGAATTCAAATAGGAACACTTTTTGGGGAGAGGAGTTGATGGGCAGGAAAGAGGCACATAAGAACAGTGACAACTTAAAAACACATCAAAAACAGAACGCTCTGTAGTCATTTAGTGGGGTTTCTTGACTAGGAAGCTAGAGTGGTGCTAAGTGAAGCAAGGAAATAACAAGGGATTTAAATTATTCACGTGTCTCTTTAGCAAGGAACATATTAGGTTATCAGAGGTTCTAATTTCTCTTTGAAATGATGGATCAAAAGGTTTGGGACAAGCATGTGTGTGTATGTGTACATGAACATGTGTTTGTTTTGGTCTAGAGGTATGTATGACTTCATCTCCCAGTGAGAATATTCTCTTTACATGTATATATTCATGACTGTATCTCAACATAGAGTCTTAGAAAGCTGTTAAGGAGCCCCTTAGAGGTTAAGTGATTTGCTAGAGCCAAAATAACCAGTTAGTGTCAGAGGTAATCCAGGTTGTTCTTTCTCTGAGGCTAAGTGACTTAGCTGAAGTAACTAGCATAAGTAACAAGTAGCAGAACCAAGATTTAAATCTAAGATTGGCCCTCTACCCATTAAGCTAGGCTAATTCTAAAGCATTCTCTCTCTCTCTCTCTCTCTCTCTCTCTCTCTCTCTCTCTCTCTTTCTCTCTCTCTCTCTCTCTCTCTCTCTCTCTCTCTCTCTTCTCTCTCTCTCTCCAAATATATATATATATTAATATATCTGTATATAATATATATATATATATATATATATTATATATATGTATATTAATATATATATTTGTATTTCAATCCCTCATCATCTCTCTGAATATTTCACAAGTTTCCTAGTTTATCTCATGGAATCAAATCTTTTCTCTCTCTAATTTGCCTTCCATATAGCTTCTGAAGTGATCTTCATTGTTGTACTTGGTAAAGTTCAGTGTGTCTCTCTATAACTCAAAGATCAGGTGCAAACTCCTATGTTTTGGCATTTAAACCTTTATAAGCTGTCTCTCACCTTCTTTTTCAGTCTGACTAAAATGGCCTTGTTGCTGTTTTTCCTATTCAACATTCCAATTCTTAAATACACATACACTTACACTTCCTCCTGAACTTCAAGATTCAGCCCAAGTACCACTTTCTGCATAGATAGTACTTTTTTTGGTACTCCCAGATACTAAAGTCCCCAGACATCAATTTGTATCTAGTACATGTATAACTTAAGTCTCGTCCGTGTGTGTGTGTGTGTGTGTGTGTGTGTGTGTGTGTGTGTGTGGAGAGAAATAAAGATATATAAATGTTGTGTATTATCTTAGAATATAATCTTCCTGAAGGCAAATGATATTATTTTTATTCTTCTAAGGTCTTGGATTTATTTGCTCTTTGATTTTAAAAAGTATAAAGCCAATTTCAACATTCTTTTTTTCATATCCAAATTTTCTCCATTCTTTAAGATGGTAAACAATTTAATATAGATTAAATATAATAATATATGTATAACATGTGATATATATGCATATACATGTAAAGTAAATCTTATATATATTCATCATAAATTTGAAATCATGTAAAACATGGCTCTATATTAGTCATGTTATGAAAGAAGAAAAATTAAAAGAAAAAAAACAAAAACAAAAAATAAAGCAAGTGAAAATAGAATGTTCCTATCTGCATTCAGACTGTATCACCTTTTTTTTTTTTTTTTTTTTTTTTTTGGATGCTGATAGCTTTTTCTATCTTAAGTCCTTTGAAATTCTCTTGCATCATATTGCTGAGAAAAGCTAAGGCACTCATAGGTTATTAGTACGCAATGTTTTTCTTACTGTGTACAATGTTTAGTGGATTTTTTTTCTTTTTGCATTTGGCCAACGGTATTTTTTAAGTAATTATTTTCCTTTTCCAAAACTGTTGACTTTCTCTTGCATAACTCTCATTTCTTATCTCAACTTTTCTTCAACCTCTTTTATTTGACTTTTGAAATACTTTATGAGCCCTTCCAAGATGTCTCTTTTGGCATGAGACCAATTCACATTTAAAGTTTCCCATGTGGGTATTTTATCCTCTTCTCAATAGGTGTTTTGGTTTTCCCTGTCATCATAGTAGTTTTCTATAGTTAAGCTGTTGTTTTGTTGTTGTCGTTGTTTCTTGCTCATTTTTTTCTTTCTCTTTTTTTACTTCCTCTTTTGTGCCTTTTATGGTCAAGCTCTACTTCTGGGCGAAGGAGAGTGCTGTCCCAATTTCCTTGTGTACCTTTAAGTTTTGACTTTGAACACAGGGACATCTTGGTGACTTGCTCAAAGTAGGAGGTAACCTGACCTAATCCCTCCTGTTGTTGCCTGGTTTCCAAGGCTGGCAATTTGCCTTTTGTGCTGGGACTGGAAGCTGCTTCACTGATCTGCTCTACTATTAGTTTATTGAGTCAGGACAGAGGGTCTCAGTTGCTGATCTGTTGTGATTACAATCCTACCACTGGCTTTCCTGGACACCGCCTTAGCTAGACTGGGTTCCCCTTTCAACCCAGGGAGACTGACCTTTCTTGAAGTTCTTCCAACCTATAAATGAGCTGGCAAATTGCTTCATTCCATATATCCATGAGTTATTCATTCCAAACTCAGTTCAGAGGCTTGGTTTTATGTGTTTTTTTAAAGGAAAAGTGGGAGAACTTGAGCAGCTTCCTGGCTTCATTCACCATCTTGACCCGTACCATGTTCTGGTGCCAAAGACTGTTTATACTTAAGTTTTTGCTTATTGATTGATTAATCAAGGGAAAGTAATTGTCTTAACAGGACAGATTTATAATACAGGAATTTTTTTTCTTTTCTTTTTTCTCTTCATTTGTAATCTTTAAGAAAGCCAAAGCATCTCTTTCTCCTGCATACTATGACTATTCTGTTGAATTACTTCCAAAAAAAGAAATAGCCTGCATTGAATTGGAGGACAATCTAGAGTGAGTCATTGTCACTGAAAATATTCTTCAAAAAAGCTGCTATATTCAGTATATTCTCAGGATAAAAATCATGACAGGATTAAGTTTAGTTTCCCTCTTTGATTGCTACATTATACAGGTTATTTGGTCAGTCCTAGTCCTGACTCCATTGGAAACAGTGAATGTATGGAGAGTAAGGGTATCAAAGGGTGTATCATATTTCTTCCAGCTACTGATGGAAGCCTTGCTAGTACTTCCCGTTACTTAAAAGGGAAAAATCAAGCTTATTGCCTCTTTGGACACTTCTGTAACAGGATGCCAATGTTGGCAAACATTAAAGATGGTAATAGGAACTATAAAATGTATGCTTGGTGTATTGCATTTTTAATGTGCCTTGGAACTATGAGTAGATTTTGCTTGAACATAATTGTGCTTTCATGTAGAGATTTCTTACACCTAAGAGACTTTGATTTATCAAAGAAATGATAGACTGCCAAAGGAAATGACTATGTGTTCTTCCTTTGCTAACAAGATTGAGGCTATCTAACAAAAATTCCCTCACACTTCCTCAACTGTGCCTTATAGTATCTGTGTGATCACATCTTCATAAGTTCAGATTGTCTCCTCTTCACTCATTACCTCTTTATTTTCTCTTTCAGCAGGCAAAAATGCCTATTTTTTTTTACTGCTATTACTCCATTCCAAAATTAAACTCTTTAACTGTAGTTAATTTCCATTTTGCCTTCTTTGGGACTTTTATTCCTAAATCATTTTTTCTCATTCTTGTCTTTTCATTTTCCCCCTATTTTAATGGGTCCTCTTTTCTCTGCTGATAAGTAGTATATTTTCCACTATCTTTTATAATTTTCTTAACCTTTTTTCTTGTTTCCTTCATTTTCTCTCTTCACCTTAATTTACACAGTATTTTATTGCTAATTACCATTTAATTACAAAATCCAATATTCTTATCTCAGGCCTAATTTTTCTTGACCTTTACAATATTTTAAAAATATTATAGTTTTTAAAGAATGTGAAATTCTCTTGTTTATTGGGCTCTTTAGACTGAGAAATGAGGATGTCTTTTCTAGTTTTGCAGTGTCTCTGAAGACATGAAAGTTGAACTTTTTGGTTGTAGTCTCTGTCAAATAAGTACAAAATAGAATATGTTTAAATTCACTGCTCCTCACTGGCTGACTTTTCACTCAATTATCTTCAGTAAAGTATGGTTCAAAATCATAAAAAAAAATTTATTTTTTCCAGTTACCTTCTATAATATTTTGGAACTCTTGCTATTGTGTTTATTATGTTAATTTAAGTTTTGTCTATCCTTAACTCTCTCTTGCCTTTGATGTCTTTTTATTCCTTAACAAAGCTACCCCCTTGACTTGCACAAATGATCCTATTCCATCTTCTCTAATAGATTGCTTCCTCTATAATTCTCACTTATATATTTTTCTTTTCTCCCTGTCTACGTTTTTTCCAAAAATACAACTGACCACTCAATTGCCAAATCCATTGGTCTTTTCCTAATTCCCAATCTCCTCAACTCTTCTGCAGCTCTGACTATGTTGAATATTCTCATCTTCTTTATGTCCTCTCCTTTTAAAATTTTTTAAGACAACCCTTTCTTTTGGTTTTCCTACAGTCCATCTGACCACTCCTCATTCTCTGTTGCTTGAATCTCATCAAGATCAATCCTCTAACTACAAGTGTTTCCCTCAATTCTTTTCTCCCTCCATACTATTTCTTTTGTTTATCTCATAAGTTTCCATAAATTTAATTACCATCTTTATGATAATGATGTTTAAAATATCTGTTTACTCTCTGCTGATTTCCAATAATATATCTCACTTGATTCCAGTTATCTTAAACTCAAGATGTCCAAAATTGAATTCATTATCTTTCTTATCTCCCCACCCTAACCCCTTTATATTTTACCCATTACATGAGGGTAGCTCCATCCTCTCAACCCCATAGGCTCTGGACTTAGATATCATTCTTAACTTTGCATTATTTCTTATCCATTGTCCCCCATATCTATTCTATTGCTAAATATTGATTTCACCTTTGCAATATCTTTCAAATATGCTAATTTCTCTTACTGACAAAACTCTAGTGAAGGTCCTTATCACTACATGACCACATTTTGCAATACTCTGTTTGTGGGTCTACCTGCCAAAGTCTCTTTTCACTCCAGTTATCTTCCATTCAACACCAAAGTGATTTTCCCAAAGCACAGATCTGACCATGTCACCTGCCCTACAACAACAATAATAAAAGAAAGCAAATAAACAAAAAAAATCTATCTACCTATCACCTTCAACATCAAACCAAAATCCTGTTTGACATTTGAAGCCCTTTACCACCTAGACCACTCCTGACTTTTTCATCTTCTTATATTTTACTCCCAACATTATGCTCTTTGGTCCAATAACACTAGTCTTCTTGCTGTTCCATGCAAAGACAGTCCATTTCTGGTCATTTTCTCTGACTATGTTCACATACTTGGAATGTTTTCCTCCTCATCTCTGCCTATTGATTATCTGACTTCCTTCAAGTTCAAATCCTGTTTCCTACAGGAAACCCTTTTCAGTTTCTATTAATTCTGATGTCTTCTGTCTAGTAATTATTTCCTGTTTATCATACACACACACACACACACACACACACACACACACACACACATACACACACACCTTATTTGTATGTATTTGCTTATTTTCTGCCCCATAAGACTGTGAGATTCTTAGGATCAGGGAATTTCTTTTGCCTCTTTTTTTCCCCGTGGAGCAAATATTTGCATGTAGTGAATACTTAATAAATGTCTGTTGACTACATTGATTTTATCTTTATGACATCTCCAATTCTGTTCAATTCATTGCTTCTAATGAACAACTTGCACGGTTCTAATTCCATTATTTTGTTCCATATCTGAGTTTTTTGTATTCTCTCCAGTTATATTAATTATTTTAACCCATTATTGATGAACCAGTTCATGTACTATTTCACTTGTATAACTTTTCTAAATTTTAGTGATGACTCTGAATTCTAAAGTCTCATGATGCTAATTTCCAAAATACATTAGGCACTTAACATTTACTACCTTAGGTTATTTTTTACTTATGTGTTTTGTTTTCTTAGCTAGCTTTTTAAGTTCCTTTGGATCATGATTCATGTGTCTGAATTTGAAGTGTTTGTTCTTGAATATAGTAGAAAAATCAATGTTTGCTGCTAATTATTACAATAAATAATGGGAAATAATCTAAATTATGTCTCAGGAAACTTAAATATGAGGTAACACTTGGAAACAACTGACTCAGAAACACTCTGGTTATATAATATAACGTCACTGGGAACCAGAGAAGTTTTCTGATTTATGTATGGCCACATGTGTGATAAGTATCAAAAACAATATCCAAACCAAAGTCAAAGGAACATAGATTTAGAACTAGAAGAGACATCAGGGATCATCTCATTAATCTCCCTTATTTTACAAGTGAGGAAACTGAGGATCAAGTAGTTTAGTGACTTCTTCAAGATCAGACATAATATAAGCACTAAAAACAGCACTTGAAACTAGATCCTCAGACTCCAGTCACAGTTCTTTACCCTAAATCACAATGATTTTGGTGGCATTGTATGATAAATACTCTTTCTGGTTAATTTATGAATGGGTCCACTTAGCTTGCTGGAAAATATGTTGGAATCTAAAATTCATCAATGATAAGAGGAATAACTAATGATTCAGAAGAATTACTTCAAGTTTATACATTTTACCAGTCTTACTGGAAGCTTGTTTAACCATAGTTGTATTTGTTAATATTTCAATCAATAAGGAATTAATTTATATAGTTGTAGTTCTTCATGATTTGCTCCCTAATGTCTATCTAATGAAGCTATTGCTAGAATTTCATATATTATTGTAACAAATCACCCTTGGGGATTATCCATATTATCCCTTTCTTTCCATCTGTGTTTCTATTCAAAGTTTACTTTGAGAGAATCCACCAACCAACCAACTACCAACCAATAAAACATTTATTAATTTTTGGATTTGCCTTACTTTGCCACTAAACATTGACTTTCACTGGAAATGTCAGCATTTGACTTATTTTCAGAACATCAACAGAAAAAGTAATGTTTGAGGAAGAACACAGTCAAGAAGGTGAAGAAAAGGCTCTCCTAAATTCCCCACACTTAGAATAAAGACCCAAAATAAATACTGAAGTGTTAGAACTCACAAAGTGATGGGGGAAAGCAATTTTCCAACCAAAGACAACTTAAAAGGTTGGCAGAAAATATGTTATACTGGGTGGGAATGGAATATAATCCAATGCAGACTTCATTAGCAAACCAGTCAACCAGCAGCAAGACTTGGAAATGAATAAATACGGAGCAACTATGGCTGTTTCTTGTGCTTTAAGCCAACAGGGAATCAGAAAACAATTACAGGGGTCCATTTGCTGACATTAGGAGGATTGTTCACACTTTTTAACATTATCTATCCACAAATCAGCCATACTGGGTGATAGTTGCAGGGCAAAAAGTAGCAATAGCATACTAATGCTTGTGGACACAATAGAGTAAGGACCCTGATCACAGATCAAAGGCAGAAGAGAATGCTGATGGGCACTCAAAGATCAAGGAAGTAATAAATGCATTTCTCCTTAGAACATGGAAGAATTTGGAGGAACTTAAAGGTTACAGACCCTCAAAACTAGCTCTAAAACCAGCTGCACAAAACCCTGAAAACTTGTGAAACTGTTTCTTCCACTCTAGAAGCAAATCCCCACTTTATCATAGAATTAAAAGTCAAGAAATAGGCCGGAAACATGAGCAAACAATAGAAAAAAAAAATTCTGACTATAGAAAATTACTATAGTGATAAAGAAGATCAAAACACAAACTCAGAAGACACCAAAGTTAAAACTGCTATATCCAAAGCATCCAAAAATATTTAATGGATATCAGGCCTGAGAAAGAGTTAAAAAAATTAAAAATCAATTAGGAGAGGTAGAGGAAAATTGGAGTGAGAAATGAGAGTGATGCAAGGAAAATAATGAAAAAAGTTAATAGCTTAGTAAAGGAGGCACCAAAAATACTCAAGAAAATAATATTTTAAAAAGAAGAATAGGCCAGATGATAAAAGAGGTTCAAAAATTCAATCTTGAAACTGTATAAATATGTATACATATATTGTATTTAACATATACTTTAACATATTTGACATGTATGGAACTACCTGCCATCTAGGGGAGAGGGTGGAAGAAAGGAGGGAAAAGTTGGAACAGAAGTTTTTGCAAGGGTCAAAAAAAAGAAAAAGGAAAAAAAAAATCAGTCTTGAGAAAAATGCTTTGAAAAGCAGAATTTGCCCAATGGGGGAAAATATATATATATATATATATTCAATGAAGAGAAATAATCCTTAAAAATAATAATTCAAGTGTAAAAGAAGGTACAAAGAAAAGAATTCTTTAAAAATTATAATTGGGCAAAGCTAATGACTCTATGAGACATGAAGAAAAAATACAATGGAATTACAAAATGAAAAAAAAATTGTGAAATAGATCATTGGAAAAATAAGTGATATAAAATAGATGTGAAAATCAGTGGACTCTCTGAAAGCCATGACCTCCCAAAATAAAATAAGGCTCAAAAATCATCTTTCAGAAATTCCCAAGTGAAATTGCTCTGATATCCTAGAATCAAACTGCACAATAGATTTTTTTTTTCTTTTTTGCTGAGGCAATTGGGGTTAAGCGACTTATCCAGGGTCATACAGTCAGGAAGTAGTAAGTGTCTGAGAACTCAGGTCCTCCTGACTTCAGGGCTTTGCTCTATCCATGGTGCTACCTAGCTGCCCCTGCAAATTAGAAATTTAAAAACACATAAATCAGTTCCTGAATGAGATCCCAAAATGAGAACTCCTGGGAATATTACAACCAAATACCAGAGCTCTCAGGTCTGGGGAAAAATATTGCTAGCAGTCAGAAAGGAAAAAAAAAATCAAATATCATGGAGTTACCATTAGGATAATATAACATCTAGCAACTTCTACATTACAGGAATAAAGGTTTGGAACATGATATTCCAGAAAGCAAAGGAGCTAGGATTACAACCAAGAATTATATATCCAGGAAAAACTGAGCATAATCCTTCATGGGAAAAATATATATTCAATGAAATAGAAAACTTTTAAGCATTCCTGATGAAAAGAACAGAGCTAAATATATGAGAGAAAAGGAAAATGACAAATGTTGGAGTGGATGGGGGAAAATTGAGAAAATAACGCACTATTGGCAAATTATGTATTAACTCATTCTGTGGAACAATTTGGAACTATGCTAAAAAGCATAAAACAAAGTATATATGTGTGTGTGTGTGTGTGTGTGTGTTTATAGCAGTTTGTTTTTTTTTTAATGGTGACAAAGAATTGGAAATTGAAACTATATACATCAGTTGGAGAATGTTTGAACAAGAAACAAGATGTTGCATATGATTTTGATGAAATACTATTGCATTATCAAAAATGATGAGCAGAATTTTTTCAGAAAATCTGGAAAGACTTATATTGTGAAGACTGTTAGCACCCTGTATGCCTTAGAATCAGCCGGAGTCAGGATAAGCAAAAGTCCTTGATCTTTATTCTTTGTCCAAGTGAGAGGAATGGACACAGGACTCTCCATCTTCCTCTCCTGGCCACAAGTCACTCTTGCTTCTCTTACTCTACCCTCTTATCCCTCTTACCATTCTCTGTATACCCAACAGATCAAGCCAGCACAAAATAGTGGGGCAGGCCATTTTCCAAGCATATGCTAATAAAGTACTGTCCAATAAGTAATTAGCCTTAAGTGTTTGGCTGTCCAAGTGCATCTGCTCAGTTTCAGCCCATTATGTCACAGAAACTGATGCAAAGTAAAATGAGCAGAAGCAGAACATTGTGTATAGTAATAGCAATATTGTACAATGATCAACTGTGACTTAACTATTCTTACTAACATAATGATCCAAAACAATCCCAAGGACTTATGATGAAAAATAATATCAATCTTAAGAAAAAGAATTGATGAAATCTGAAGACAGATAAAAAAATATATTTTTATTGGAGTTTTTTGGTCCATGTTTTTTTTTTTTTCTTTAAAACATGACTAATGTGATTGCCTTTTCAATGAGGGAGGAAAGAAAAAAGAAAGAAAAACAATATGAAACTCAAAATAAAAAGAAGATTGAAAATTATTTTCCATGTAATTAGAGAAAAATAAATTATTAAATTATTTCAATTTTTTTAAATTAAGAAAAGAAAAATAAAGTGCTCTGAATTACTTAGGAAATTAACTTACCAACACAAAACTGTAATTATTTAATTCAAGCAAAAAGTTGCAGAGATATCAGTCTTTAACCTGTGAACAGACAAAACAACCTACCTTCATTGTTTACATGGGATTTTTCTTTTCCAGGACCATTAATTACCATTAGATTAATATTACTACCCTGAGATCCACTTCAAGGGACAGCTTGGTCCCTTGGTATTACCAAAGAACTAACTCCTTTTCCTTAGACCTCTGTAGCTCTTACAACACATAGTTTAGTGAAGATCAAATACAGAATTTTTTTCATAGTTCTAGATTTTCCTATTGTTATATTATCCAGTAGCTACTCTTCTGGGTCCATACGGTTCAGTGAAAAACCTCTTCATTTCACAATGACTATTTCTGTATAATGACATCTTTGGATTCCCCAAAAAAGGGAAGTGTGTGTGTGTGTGTGTGTGTGTGTGTGTGTGTGTGTGTTTATATAGGTTTACCCATTAGGGAACTGAACTTAAGTTATTGTATAGCCCCTTTCCTCACTGTGTTTCTTTGTCTAGCTTTCTATCTCTCTGTCTTTTAAAGGTCATATCCAAAAATGTATCCAGGATGCATGAATTAACAATGAAGCAATTAATCAAATTTGTTTAATGTCATGTGAAAGGGACAAAAGATTCATTATATATACATATATTCCCAAAGAACTAACCTTACGAAGGGATTCATATCTTCCTATCATAATAGAAATTTAGGAGACCCTTACCTGACTCTTATTAAAAATACTCTCTCTATCTAACAATCTATCTATCTTCTATCAATTATCTATCTACCTTTCTGTCTAGTGATCTATCATTATTTATATCTATCCAAATGCATTTTATGAATATATATATATATTTAATATAGATTTATATAATTACATATATGAATATATATACACAAATATCTGAATTAGACTTCAACAACATTAATGGGTATTTTAAAAAATATAGATTTCATTATTTTCTCCTGAAAAGAAGAGCAACATTTTTTTCTGGCACCATATAAACATCACATATTTCTGCCCCCTCCATAAACTTTTTGATAGCTTCATAGATAATATATAACATTGTTCTCACATATTCACAAAAAGCAAAGAAAAAAGTTTGGTCATATATGTGGTAAATTTAATATTTCAGTAGCCAACATGGACATTTGTTAAACGCAGGTTTCTTCCAAAGTTGCCAAAGTAAGATGACTATTAAGTAGCTTTATCCTTTATTATCATCTATCTTGTTAGGTTTCAATGGAAAAATATTATATTGATTTTGTTCTCAAATACTCAAGTTCTCAACATTATACCTAATTTATGAACCATGACCTGATTACTTTTGAAGGGGCAGAAAAAAACTTATTTATGTGTAATGTCAGGATTTCTTAAAAAAAAAAAAAAAAGAGGTATTCATATGATTTTCAGTATGACATGTGTATTAGTGAAGACTGGGTAAAGTTAACTGTTACTATTGCAACTCTCAATAACCTTTCCTCCTCTCCTGGCACTTACCCCCAGTGCACACATCTCATTTTTTACCTAGGAATTCAGTATCCTTATATAGCTATATAACTGCTCAAAGCCCTCTAGCCTTGCCCACCCTAGGGTGTCCCTCATGCTCTAAAATTAAATTTTCTGCTTGTCTCCACCCCATTAAAACTCTCATTTTCTCAGGCAACTGATCTCCACCCACAGCTGGTTATATGATTATCTGGAGAATCTGGGACAGCAAAACTAGATAATTCCTTCTGCAATCAAAACAGCTACTTTTCTTACTTAATGCAGTTATCATGCTAAAAAAGTATCAAAAGCATCAGAATAATGATTATTATCCTGTAAGAAGCTCCAGTTGTCTAGAGAACATGCTCATTTTGAAAACTGACTTTCATTGCACAACTTTGATGATTTTTGGTAGATTTTCAACTAGACTTTGAGAATTTTGATATTGAAGGAATCAAGTCAGTGAGGGATTTTTACTAACATCAATATTCAAGATGAAATTTCCCCTTGAGATGCGGTTTAAATAAGAATTATGACATTTGTACCCATTTTGAAGAAATCACTTCACAAACTATGAATATTGTTTAATGTAAATTTATCATTTGTCTACTATTCCATGTTATGAAATTATTATTATGATGCCCAGAACTTTACATCTCTAGAAATTATATGTGAGTCACACATGGTAGCTCACTTGTAATTCCTGGTAGTAGCTATAGATTGAAGTTGTTGGATTGATTGAATTTGGGAGTTCTCAGCCTCATTTTGGCTGAAGATAATTTGAGGTCTGTGGTAATTCATGCAGTTAGAAAGAATACTGTTTATAGCACTGAACCTGAGTTTTTTCCTTTGGTTATATTATCTCCTGAACTTCATTTCAATGCATTCAATTAGATTAGTAAACAGAAAAAGTAAAAGCAGAAGTTTTAATCACATGAAATTCAAACCCATAATTCAATATCATGATGTCTGGATTTACTCAGATCAAGTTCAAACATGGCACTTTCCTAAAAATCTTATTTGTCTTTGGCCTTTTATTCCACTAACTATGATTTCGATCTGTGAAATAAGTCCCCACAGTCACATATCTCTTCATTTGTTCTTGAAAAGATCACCTCTCTGGGTTCTAAAAAAGGGACCTTCAGGTGTTCTAGTAACCAGTTTCCATAGTTTGTATTACTATCATCATCATCTGTCTTTCTTACTTTCTCTCTCTTCCTCATGTCCCATCATCTGCTATTACTGTCAGTCAAACCGCTGTTTTCTCTATCCTTTGAGACCTGATCTTTAATAAGTTTCCTCTCTTTCTAACTTGGAAAGAACTATAAATTCAAGAGTGCTTTTTGACCAAACAACTTTGACCTAATAATAGCATATAAACAATCAAACTTTTGGTAGTTCAGAAGTAACCAAATAAATTCTCCCTTTCTGTTAAGTTTCCTTTTTCATAGGATGCTAACGTCCTCAATAATAAATATTTACCTATCCTGTAAAGTGAATTCTGCTCTAATATGACATTTGTGTCTAAAAACAAAATAAAACAATCATACTGTACAAAAATCATATGATTGAAATCATATGAAATTGAGATTTGGAATTAATGTGTTTTAATGTAGAAAAATTTGTAACTGAAAGGAAAATGCAATGTTATAGAAAACATATTCAATAAACGGAGGTAGTTGATAAATATTTAAAGTGTGCATATTTAACTAAGCTCACCTGGGCATTTTTTGTTCTTATTTTCTCAAAAATACATCCATGCATGAATAAATATAAGTTTTGTATTGTCTCAAATTGTTTCCTAATATACATCACTCACATTGGAACAAAGATATGTTTTCAAACAAGTATAATAGCAGAACTATCTAGACTTTAAATTGCCCTAATCACTGAAAAAATGCCCATAGTATAATTCAGTCAAATTTGCAAAAAAACAAAACAAAACAAAACAAAAAAAAAACATTTTATCAAGTTGATCAAGGAACTTCCATGATGAACCCCCAGCATGTGGCAATACTGCTCATTCTTATTTAATCCCCAGATCCAGCTCCTCCCACCATAAACAAATGAATAAACAAAACAACAGCTTGTTAATAATAGAGTGTATCTTTTTCTTTACTGTAAATCAGTTTGCAAAATGTTGCAAAATCCTTCAGAAACCACTCATTCATGAGAGTCCCTTTGGGTCTCTCTCCTGTGTTTTTGTTGATCATCTCATCCTTCTCAGCATAACTAGAGAACAGAAATAGTTAAAACTTGCCCATAGTGTTTGGGAGTGATCAGTCTCAAAACTGCATCTTGAAGCTGAGGCCCTCAAAGAATCTGGCTGCTGTATATTTCTAGCTCACAGGTTGAAATCTCTAGTACTGCTGTGATTCTGGGTTACTTTCAGAAAGAAAAATAGTCTGAATTTGGCTTATAATTTTAGGAAACTTTTCCATTATTTTTGGGTCCTTGGATAGATAGGGACAAAAAGAAAACTCTAATATGGTCATGGCTCTCTCTCCTTTTTACTGACCTTTCACCCTTTAAAACTATACTTAATGAGAAATTTTCTTTGCCACTTACCCCTAAAATTTCTTCACACAATTCTTTCTGAGCCAGTTCCAGCAACTACTTTGCTCTATTGTAACTCTCACTAAAAACAAACAAACCAACAAACAAACAAAAAAAAAAAAAACAAGCAAAACCAAAAATTTAAAGATGAATTAAAATTTTATTCAGAATTCCTCTGAAAGTACTTGATTTATTTACCTTATCCAAACTATTCATTTTCCATATGGGGAAACTAACAAAAAATTATGAAGTCCTTGGGAGCTAACTAGAACTATGAGCTTAGCACAAATAGTTTCTTGTCTTTAATTTAATGTAACCAAAATGAACACATTCAATTCTTTGACTTCTTTGATGCAATTATTATAAGTGATGTGTTGGGTATTTTCATCTTTTTTTCAAAATTCTCTGTGCTAAGGATTAATTAAGAATTTAAAATAACTAACAAGCTGTCTCTCCAAAGTGTAGTGAAGGAGAGGATTGAGGCAATTGTTCCAAAACCATTGAATCTATTATGGATCAGTGAAATAAAGGAATCTAGGAATCTAGATTATCTGGATAACTAAATTAATTTCCATTTCATTTTGTCAATCCAAATTAAAATTCTTCTCATCCATTTTTAGATTGGAAACAAGAAACTCTGAAATAACAAATCTGTGAAATGAAATAAAGCAAGTACCTTATATATTGCCCTACTTCCCCAACATTAAGGATCAATTCAGGGAAAGTCTGAAATATTGTCTTTTATAAGTGGTTGGAGTTGCATGTGAGTACAACTGGTAATAGGAAAGAAAAGAGGAATAAATTACACATATAATTTACCATAATACATGACTTAACAAGACATTAGAATTTGCTTTAGGTTTATAGATCTAAACATATTTAACATTTAGCATCTAATACTAAATTGCAAAGAATATGTAATTTTATGCATTGGGAAAATTCCTCCATTGACGTAGTTCACAATTTTTTTTTCTCTGCAGCAACTGTCAAAGCCCACCAGTATATAACTATATAGGTGGGCTTTGACAATTGCTGCAGAGAAAAAAAAAATTACCCTGTAACCAACCTGAAAACAAACAGCTTCAAAATTAGCAAGGTTGTTTTAGGACAACAGAGATATATAGTCTATCACCAGTCTAAGACTCGAATATGTTCTCCATCTGTAGAACCTCTCAGTACTTACATTTGTTAGCATAGTCTTCAAGAATCCAGATTTACTTCCTTATCAGAATAAGAAACACAATTTTAATGAAGATCAATTAATATTTATTTAAAATTCATAGTGGCAGGCTTCTGATATTTATTCTTTGTGGATTTCACTTTATTCAGGTTTTATCATCTTATTGTTCTATTTACATTGATGTAGTCATTGTATTTGTTCTTTTCCTGGTTCTTATTTTCACTTTGCATCAGTTCTTAAAGTCTTTCTGTGATTCTCTTTATTCATTTTGTATAACATAGTAATATCTCATTAAGTTCATCAAGCTTTAGCTAAGCTTTATCCTAAATTATAGTCATAATTTCAAGTAATATTTCTCTAACTAGTGTTGATTTAAGCAGGCAGTTCAATGAAAATATATCTTTAGGTGAAGCAATATTGAGATAATGTTATTGTACCAGTACATTTTTTCACTTAAAAAATAATAAAATTTTCAATTCATCTTTGGGATTTGATTCTGATTCTATAACTTTGCCACAATGAATATCTTGGATGTCTTCTGAAATTTTTCTCAGCACTTGGGACGTTATACCCTGCAACACCCCTCCAACCGTCAGCTCCTCTCTCCTAAAGGTGAATTCTTGGGGCTTCCATTTTGGGAAAAGGTTCAAGGTTGGCCATCCTTCATTCTTTTCTCAGCTCTGTTCTGACTTTCTGGATAGCAACACAAAGTTCCCAAATGGGTATTCCCCTCACCCTCCCATTTTCAACTCACTTTTGTATGTTTTCTGACAATATTAGAATATAATCTAATTGATACAGGCTTCTCTCCCTCCGTCCCTCTCTCCCTTTTCCACTTTCCCTTTTCCTCTTTCCCTATCCCTCTCTCTCTTTCTTTTTCTCCCTTTCCCTCTCTCCTTCTTTCTCTCAGATTTGCTATCTCTTTGCACAGTTTGTAGCATATAGTAAGCATTTAAATGGCTCTTGTCTGCCTTTATGAAAACTTAAAACTGTAATTATAAGCATAGGCAATATTGAATAATAAGTTGACTTGGCTGGGTGAGATTGTTTAAATTTGCTGATAGACCTGAGATATAGAAGTCTTGACTGATTACCAAGTACTCAGAAGAGATCAATGATCATTGGAGATTTATAAGAATTTTGAGTTAATGGTAAAGTCCCAAAAGAGTAGAAAAACAGAATAGAGAAATAGATATATAAATCATAGAACAATAGGATTACAAATTTAGTGAAAGAAGGAATATAAGAGGCTCTTTAGACTAATCTTCTTATTTTAAATATGAAAAAATCAAAGTCCAGAGAAGTTAAAGAATTTATTCAAGATCATAAAAGAAGTATTAAGGTTAGGATTTGGACTCAAGTCTTCCCAAGCCAGAACTTGGGAGTTTTATAGTTTGAGGAAAAGATGCAAATTAGCATGGCAATATCACAAAGGTTGGGGATAGTATTTTCAGAGTTATAATGGCAGAACTCAAGAATGCAACAATATTTTTAAAAAAATAAATAAGATAGGGAATTTTTAAAACTTGCTTTGGAATCCCTTTACTTCTAGTTTAAGATTCAGCTAGGAAGTTGGTTATCATTTATTTATTTTTTCTGAGGCAATTGAGGTTAAGTGACTTACCCAGGGTCACACATCTAGGATGTGTTAAGTGTCTGAGGCCTGATTTGAACTCAGGCTCTCCTGACTTCAGGGCTGGTGCTCTATCGACTGCACCAACTAGTTGCCCCTATAATTTCTTTAAAAAAATCTGTAATGCCCACATTTGGGGAAGGTATAATATACCATCCTAGAAGCCTAGGAATTTAATTCACTTTCTCTTTTCTTCAAGGGACCTGATGAAGAATGCACTCATGGAACAGAGATCTAAAACTTGAATGCAAGAGACTTTGGAACAACATCCATCCTCCAAATACAATTTTTTTATTTGCTAATTTTTTTTTTCTTTTCTTTTGCATTTCAGAAGAAATAACTAGTTGGGATATTTACTTGATGTGTCTTTGTTGTGAATGTGCCTGCTGGATTAATTAAATTAATGCATCTTGACAATTTTGTTTATATTTTTTGTGGTGTTGAACAAATCTGCTCTGTTAATTTCAGTTAGTATCAAAGCCATAGTTTACACAATGTCTTTCTTTGACATAGTCATGCATTTGCTTCTATTAGTAACTATGGAGAGAAATGATTTTGACCTGGCTCTGAGTCAAATAGTGATCTACAACTGGAAGTGAAGAGAATCAACTAAAGAATTTGAACTATGTTCTGTGGCTAATCTGATTTGAGTTTTAGGGAATAGATTAACTGTAAAATAATGTATTTTCTTGAAATCCACAGGGTGAGATTTGATATTGATATACTAGAGATAAAATCAACATATAAATAAATGTGGATAAATTTAGAAATAAATTTACTAGATGTAAATTGAATATATTAGACTCCAATAAAATAATATATTATTATATAATAATAAAACTAAACTTTTTTGGATAAACTAATATTGAAATAAAAATGCTAAAGTTAACAGAACAAGAAACAAATTTTAAATCCTCATTCTCACCAAAAAAATATATACCAATGCATAAATCAGCTACTCATTGAAAAAATATTCCTGACATCTTTGAGAAACCAATATAATACTTAAGTATTAACAGAAATTAACATCTCCTCAAAGTGATGCCTCAATTAGAAATATCAGCTTGATTTCACATTGCCGGCCTAACCATTATCAACATTTTCTGTTTATTCCAACTCCAAATCATAGGTATCAAAATAATTTATATTTATCCTCCAGAAGAAATCCTCAAACTCCCAGAAATTCCATTCCCTTGAGAAAAAAAATGAACAAAAATCTATTTGCCCCTTTCATCTACCCTGCTATTATAGGTATCTCTACTCTACCTGGAGTAGATGGATTTATATGTAACAAATTTGGTATCATGCCTTATTTTCTGACTTTTTTTTGAAAAATTTTAATACTAAAATTAATTTGTACATGAACATTTGATATAATTGACTTACTTTGGATTTATAAATCAATTATATCAAATATTCAAATACAAATTAATTTTGCACTTTTATTTGACATTCTACCAAAAATAATTTGATACAAATATGGGAGATTGAAAAGAGAAAGAAAGCTATTGACTGAGATATTGACCCCCCAATATTAAGTAAAACATTAGCCAGGGTTAGCAGTCTATCAAAAGAAATACATCACGACAATGTTAGATTTACTACAGAATTCTAAACTTAATAATAGGTAAACAAAAAATTCATGTTTATATCAACAGATGCCGAAAAATATTTTTGTCAAAATACAATACCAATTTTGGATTTTAAAATTTTGAGAAAATGTGTAAAATGTTTTTAATATGGCATATAGTAGCCATGCAATTTAAAGACTTAGCATTATAGAAAATAGAGATAAATATAAATCTTTACTAATAGTATAAGAGATATAACAAGAATATTCTTTATGTTTATTTTTATTTGTTGAAGTATTAGAAATGCTAGCTATAGCAATTACAAAGATAAATACAATTGAAGGAAATAGTATTGCCAAAGAAGAAAAAAATTTCCTTTTTGCAGATGATATGGTAGTTTACTTAAAGAACCCTAGAGAATAAAGTAAGTATTTATTGAAATATTAATTGTTAGAAAGTTGTAAGATACAAAAAATTCTGCATAAAACATTAGCATTTCTGTATAATGCCATTGCAAACTAATAGGAAGGCATAGAAAGAAAATATTAAGCAATCTACCCACAAAGACACACAAGAAAATATAAATTATGTATGTATCTATATAGACACATACATGTATATGCATATGTAGTATACATGTGTTCATATATACATGAATTGTATGAATTTGGTATATCACTAAAAACCCCATTAATTTAATATTGAATTACCTTTGCATTATTATTGTATTGATTTTATTGATTGATTTTATATTATATTGATTGATATCATATTATTTTTATTGATATTATATCATATAAATAATAATGTTACATAATTATTTTATTATCAATCACTCTTTGAATGACTTCTTCAAAGAATTAGAAAAATAATAGTAAAATTATCTGAAGGAACAAAAGGTCAAGAGTCTAAAGGGACATAATGTAGAAAAGTGGGAAGGGGGCCTAGAAGTATCAAATCATTTTAATGGTTACTATTTGTGATCATCAAAATGATTTCTTTTTGTGTAATGAACTGGCAAATAGGTTTCATGAGCTGGTGGAGAGTACATCAGCTGGCTTAACAAGTGAAATTCCCATGTAGGAGAAGATGGGGAGCCTCCTATGAGAATCAAGTTTATTTGTAATGGAAATGCCTAGTAGAAATTTTGTAGTGTTTTTACCGAAAAAGTCTGTACCTGGTTTTAGTTTCTTGACCAAGTTTTTAAACCTAGTTTCTTCAATTTGCTTTAATTGTAGATGAAAAATGTGGGAGCTTTCAAAAATCATTAATGAGTTTTAGTCATTCTCTTAGTCTCTCTCCTGCTAAATTCTTTGTGGCAGGCTGTGCTCTAGTGAAAGTCAAAGCCTAAGAGGAGAAGCCTTTGACTTTTATTTCCTTATTTGCCTCAGTGTTGCGTCTTTCATTTTCTATGAAGGAAGCTAGTAATAACTTGGGAGTTTCAAAAGGTCAGGAGAACAACCAGATAGGTGCCTGGGAATCTTGGAGGCTGTGAATCAAGCCCATGATGGGTTTTTATCCTCTAGGATCAAACACAAAATCCTTGGTTTAATATACAGACTTTTTTATAATTTAGTCCCCTGCTACTTTCCAGTCTTCCTACACCTTAATCCCTGCCAGGTAAGCTTTGACCCAACAACACCAGCCTCTTGGCTGTTCTATAAGCATGATATTCCATATCTCAGGTCTGAGCATTTTCTCTGTCTTCCATGCCTAGAATACTCTCCTAAATCACTCTACCTACTAACTTCCTTTAAGTATAACTAACATTCTTTTAAAAGAAGTGTTTCCCAAACTTTTTAAATTCTGGTACCATCCTTTTGTTAAATATGTCCTATTTATTCTATTTATAGTTTACACACATGTTTTTGCATGTTGTCCCTCATTAAATTATAAGCTCCTTGAGGGAAGGAACTTTTTTGCTTCTCCACCTCTGTCCTTAGCACAATACTTGTCACATAGTAGACACTTCATAAAAATTGATTAAGTTTATATTCTGGACATTGGTAGTTGAAATGAAGACTCATTCAATTATTATATAAACTTCAGATGAATGCTGAAGAGAAACTATGTTAATCCCCCCATTGGAGAATGTCTAAACATTATGGTACATGAATTTAAGGGGATAGCACTTTCCTATTTAAAAATATGTTAATATGGAGATAGAGAGATTTACAAGATCTGACCTATGAGGGAATTTAGAAAGGCCCAGAAAAAAAGGTAGACAATAACTAAAAAGAATAAAATTAAAATTAAAATGAGAAAACAATTGAAAATGTAGCTTGTAGAATTATAGAAAATAGATATGATCCCAAAAGATATAGTTGAGAAAATTCCAATACTTCTCTCCTTTGGGTAGGAAGTAGATGAGGCACATTTTTCAGAATTTTTAAAATTTATGATCAGTATAGTGAATGTTTTTTTTTTTCTTTTCTTCCTCTTTATCTTTAAAAAATAGTATTTGTTATATTGGAGTGATATTTGGGAGGGCAAAATAAGGCATTTGTTGTTCAGTCATTTTTCAGTCATATCTGATTCTTAATGACCCTATTTGGGTTTTTTTGGGCAAAAACACTGCTTTCTGCATTTCTTTCTTCAGGTCATTTTAAAGAATAGGAAATGAGCTTAAGTTATTTGCCCAAGGTCACAGAATTTGTAAGTGAAGCCATATTTGAACTCAAGAAGATGAGTCTTCCTAATACAACTCTGTCACTTTGTCCACTGTGCCACCTAACTGCTAGAGAAAGGCATACTGGGAGAAATTTTGGCAGTATAAAAGGTATCAAAAGCATTTACTTAAAAAAAGAAAGAAGTGGTGTTAAATCTTAGGCCATTCTCCTTAAACATGAAAGTTAAAAAGATGGGTACAATTTGGGTGGAAATGTTTCAGGTAAGATGGAAGAGAAAAAGAGTGAGAGAACAGGAAATAGTACTGGGAATATATTAGGTCTTTTTGATTTTTATTAATTAATAGTGAAGTGTAGAGGGAATAGAGCAGTAGGAAATTATGAAGTCTGGGCTAGCTCCCTGGAGGCCTCAGAATCAGATAGAGTCAGGATAAGCAAAAGTCCTTGTTCTTTAGAGGAGAAGTGAAGGAGATGGACAAAACTTCCAGGGGTTTTGCCAAGGATCCTTCCTTGATTCTACAGTTCAGAATCTCCACGAATCTCCACACTTTTCTCCTCCTCCTCCTGAGGCCATATGAAGTTCTCTCCGCTCTCTCACTCCACTCCCTAATCCTTTCCTATAATTCTCTTAACCCCAAGCATAGAGCTAGCATTAACTGTGAGGAGAAATTCCAAACATGCTAATAGAGTTATTGTACAATAGGTAATTAGTCAGTTGTCTGATTCAAATGTACCTATTCAGAGTTTCAGCCCTTTACATCTCCCACTTTCTTTTGTTTTAGAACACAGGTGGTCACGCCCTCCCTGACTTCTCAGGAAAGGAGGTGAAAAGCACCAAAGGGAAGTGGGTAGTCAAGCCAGATATTGCTAGAGGGTTTCTGGGCTGAAGGTATGCACAAACCCATCAGCATGGAGGGTATTACAGAAGCACATAGCAATAAAGCACAGGCTAGCAGTGATGACTCTCCCTACAGCTGATGCAGGCTCAATGTGGTGAAACAAACATGAATTGTATATTCAAGTAGTGATATAACAAACAATATAAATCAACATGGTGTTGTAAAAGATTTCCAGAAGTCCTAGAAGGAGGGTATGTAAACAACAATCACACATACACCTTCTTCAGCAGCCAAGAGATAGTCCAAAACCAATCAATTGTCCATTACTTCGTGTGTCAGGGAATCCAATGATCCCTGCAAATTTTGAAGTCTTTTTATGTGTTAGGGAATCCAGTGATTCCTGCAAATTTTGAAGTCCTTCAACAGTCTTATCATTTATTAGAAAATCCAATGATTCCTGAGGGTTTTCAAGTCCTTCAACAATCTTATCATTTCTCAGAAAATCCAATAATTCCTGAGGGTTTTGAAGTCCAACAATTTTTGATGTCCATGAATCAATTGCCATAACTGCCATGTTCTTTCAATGGTGGGCACAGTCAACAATGGAATCACCTGATGTTTCTTGGGTTTTCTCCTTCGTTTCAAGGGTCTACTCCATCTTTCTCAAATGGACATGGTAAATATGGCTCATTGGCACCCCACTGATTCCTTTTCCACCTGTAGAGATACAAGCAAACCCTCTCCCCCAAGCAGTTAATCTCTCTGGTCCCTTCCATTCACCACTTTCTGGTTTTCTTCACATCACCTGGCAATTATCTAAAGATAGTAGAGCTGCTCACACTGGATACTGCCCTTCCGGTGGGTTATAAAACCTGTTTGCCAGAGCCAGTGCATCTTTGTCAAAAATCAAGAAATTAATGGTATAAAGAGCTAGATTTAGAAGTTCTCCAGGGTTACCTGTGGCTCCCCCTTTCTTTTGTTTTTGGAGGAGCATCTTAATGTCTCTGTTTCTCTTCTCTACTATTGCCTGACCTTGAGGATTAAAGGGTATGCCAGTGGTGTGTAAAATCTTATACTGTGCACAAAAGTGTGCAAAATGTTTGGAAGTATATGCAAGTCCATTATCTGTTTTTATTGCTTGTAGCACACCCATAATTGCAAATGTTTGTATAAGGAATTCAGTGACCACTTGGGCTGTCTCTTTTGCAGCTGGTATGGCAAAAGTGAATCCTGAAAAGGTGTCTACCACAACGTGGATAAAAGATAGATGACCAAAAGATTTATAATGGGTCACATCCATCTGCCAAATTTCATTGGGTCTCAAACCACAAGATTTCTTCTCTGGAGGGAGTGTAGGAGCATGGAAAGGGATGCACGCTGTACAGTCTTTTACTATGCTTCTAGCTTCTTCTCTTGTTATCCCAAATTGTAAACATAAAGCTTGAGCAGCCCAATGATATTTAGAATGAGATTCTTGGGCTTCCTGAAATAAAGGAATATTGGCCAACATGGTTAGAAGACTATCTGCCTACGAATTACCATCAAAAATAGGACCTGGAAGTTCACTATGAGAGTGCTCCTGCAAGATATAAATCTTACCTGGACGCTTTTCACTTGACAAAGGGATTTATGAGGTGGGCATGAAAATTAAGCTCATATTTTTGTAGATGTGTTGTTGCTAGACAAAAATTGGGGCCTTAGTCACTGTCTTCTATTCATCTTAGGGACATGGGAAATTGTATTATTGCTGTTCCTCCTTTATATTTTGGCATCATGTGTGCTCTCTTAAAGTGTATTCAAAACCTGTGGTAATAAGGCAATTTACAGGGAGAACGTATGCCTATATACTCTGTAAAGAGATTTCTTGTTCATCATTAATATATTTGACATGTTTTTTATTATATTTATTTTGCTCCAAACTAACATTTACTCTGACTTACTTTGTAAAAGTAAACACAGAAGAATATAATTTATGATTTTGCATGGATATTGAGTCTCTTTATACTTTTAATGAACTTCCTTTTGCTTTTTTTTATGCTTCTTTGGTTTCCCCTAAAGTTGAAAAGATAATATAAAGAAGTGGTTTCTTCTTTCTAGAAACCAGAACTCTCCAGTTTGATAGATCTTTTCCAATGGCAAAAAGTGTATAAGCAAGTCTGGTTGCTTGTATAAAAATCTAAAGCTCTTCGCTGAAAAAATTGTACCTCACTTAACTAAGCTCATCATATATTGTAGGTATGCTTACTGAAACAGTTCTTTTGTAGCAAGTTCACCAAAAAAGAATCATAGGATAAATTCAGGTCATGGAAGAACTTAAAAGGGACTTTGAAAATTAAGTAAGAGAAGTAGAGGAAAATCAGGGAAAACAATGAAAAGCGATGTATAAGGAAGTACAACAATGCCTTAAAAACAACATTGGCCAAATGGGAAAGAAGGTACAAAAGTTCATTGAGGAAAATAATTCCTTAAAAATTAGAATTGAGCAAATAGAGACTAATAATTTTATGAGAAGCCAAGGTAAAATAAAACAAATCCAAAACAATGAAAAAAATGGGGGGGGGGTAGTGAAATATCTCATTGGAAAAAACAACTGAAGTAAAAAAAATAGATCCAGGAAAGGTAATTTTTAAAAGTTATTGTCTACCTGAAAGCCATAATAAAGAAAAGAAAAATAGCCTGGATATCATCTTTTAAGATACTATAAAACAAAACAAAACAACTATCCTGTTATTCTTGAACTACAGAGTTACTTAGAACTTGAAAGAATCCATTGATCACTTCCTGAAAGAGATCTTAAGATGTATATATCAGGAATATGATAGCCAAATTCTAGAACTCTGAGGTCAAGGAGAAAATATTGCAAGCATCCAGAAAGAAACAATTCAAGTACAGTTGAGCCATAATAAGGATAACACAGTATTTAGCAGCATCTGTATTAAAGTATTGGAGGGCTTGGGATACAATATTCCAGGAGTGTAATAAAGCTAGGATTGCAACTAAGAATCACCTACCCAGAAAAAAAAAAACTGAATATAATAATCTTTCAGGGTAAAAAGTGCATATTCAGTGAAATAAAGTATTTTCAATCAATCCTGATGAAAAGAGCAGAACTGAATAGAAAATATGATTTTCAAATACAGAATCAAGGAGAAGCATAAAGAGGTAATTAAGAAAGGGAAATCATGAAGGACTGAATAACTTTTCTACATCTACATTCCTATATGGAAAGGTGATATTTGTTTATTTTTATTTTTATTTATTTTCAATACACATTGATTTATGAATCATGTTGGGAGAGAAAAATCAGAACATTAAATAGAGATTTAGAACATTTTTCATATGATGATAAATGGCTTTAATTTCATCATTTGAAAGTTGTATGTTCATATTTGACACCATTCTTTATATATTGTAGAAATGAGACTGGTACCAGAAACATTGATTATAAAGATGTTTTCTCAGCTTTGTACTTTCATTTTAATCTTGTTTTTGTTGGTTTTGTTTGTGCAAAAACTTTTTAGTTTAACGTAATCAAAGTTGTTCATTTTGACTTTCATAATGTTCTCTAGTTATTCTTTGGTCATAAATTCCTCGCTTCTCCAAAAATCTGATAAGTAAATCATCCCTTGCTCTCTTAATTTGTTTATGTATTAACCTTTATGTCCAAAATCATATTGACCTTATTTTGGTATGGAGGGTAAAATATAGGGCTATGTTGAGCTCCAGACATTATTTTCCAGTTTTCCTAGCAATTTTTTTCAGATCATGAGTTCTTATCCCAAAGGCTGAAGGTTTTTTTTTTTTTCCAATACTAGATTACTATAGACCTTGATTATTATGTCATATATATCTAATCTATTCCACTGATCCACCAGGATCAGATGGTTGTGATAACTGCTGCTTTATAATATAGTTTTAGTTCTAATACTGCTACACCACCATCCTTTATATTTTTTCATTAATTTCCTTGATATTCTTGACATTTTATTCTTCCAGGTGAATTATATTATTATTTTTTCTAGTTCTATAAAATAATTTCAGCTGTTTGATTGACATGGAACTGAATAAATAGGCCAATTTAGGCAGAATTGTCATTTTTATTATATTAGCTCTGCCTATTCATGAGAAATTGACATTTTTCTAGTTGTTAGATCTGACTTTATTTGTGTGAGAAGTGTGTTGCAATTGTTTTCATATAGTTCCTGGATTTGGCAGATGATATTTGTAATTCATAAGAACTTCATTATTATGGCAGTTCAAATGAGTATATATAGATAGAGGGCATTGAATATGAAGGGATAATATCTTAAAAAATAAAATAAAATCAAGGGGGTGAAAGTGGAATGTACTTGGAGAAAGAGAAAGGGAGAAGTAGAATGATGTAAACTATCTGAGATAGAAGATGCAAGAAAAAAGCTTTTATAATAGAGGAGGATAAAAGGGGAAAAAAAGGGTTTTAATTGAACCTTTCATCACAGTTGGCTCAAAGAAGAAATAGCATACACCCTCACTATAGGGATAGAACTTTATCTTACCCTGCAGGAAAATAGGAGTGGAAGGGAATAAGAGAAGGGGAATAGAAGAGAGGGAACAATGTGGGAGGGGTTGGTCAGAAGTAAAACACATTTGAGGGGAAATATGGTGAAAGGAAAAAAAGAATCTAATAAAAGAGGGATACAGTTAGAATTTTGAAGTAAATTTCTCTGATGAAGGCCTTATTTCTCAAATATATTAGGAACTGAGTCAAATTTATATAAAAAAGAAATGTTCCCCAATTCATAAATAATCAAAAGATATGATCTATGCCCAGATGGTTATAAAATTATGTATATCCTTTGATCTAGCAATACAAATACTAGACTTGAATCCCAAAAGAAATAAAAAGGATAACCTATGTGCAAAAAAAAAAAAATTTATAGTAGCTCTTTTTCAGGCAAAAATTGGAAATTGAGAAAATGCCTATCAATTGAGAAATAGCTGAATAAAAAGTGGTATTGGATTATAAAGGAATATTATTATTCTATAAGAAATGATGAGCAGGATGCTATCAGAAAAATCTGGAAGATCCTCCATTAAGCTCAAGCAAGATGAAATATACTATGTACACTGGGATAATGAGCTGTGAATGTCCTTGCTAGTTTCAGAATACAATAATCCAAGACTACCCTGAAGGACTTATGATGAAAAATGCTCTCCAAACCCAAAGAAAGAACTGATTATGTCTGAATACAGACTGAAGCATACTTTTATTTTACTTTCGTTCTCTTTTTGTTTTTGCTTGAGTTTTTTTTTTGGGGGGAGGCAGAATATATGCTTCCTTTTACAACATGAGTTTTATTGAAATGTTTTGTATAACTTCACTTGGGCCTTCTCAATGGGGGTGGGATGGGGAGGAAGAAAGAGAATCTGGAACTTAAAATTTTTGAATCAAATGGTAAAAAAAAAGGTTTAATATGTATCTGGAGAAAATAAAAATATTAAAAATATTCCAATAAACATAAATGGACATTTGTTATTTCATTGTTTTTAATCACCCTCTACTTTTCCTCAAAAACATGCTGTACTTAAAATATGCTTCATTATATCATAGTGGAACAAATACTTTTCTAAAAAGCAGAAGAGACCGTTATTTAGTTTTCACCTCTGAGATATATTGGCTTTGTGAATTTAGGTAAATCATTTAACCTCTGTGTTGTAAAAGTAATTCTCCAAGACCATAAAAGCCAGAAAAGGTTGCCATGCATTGGTTGAACAAGTTTCCACTAATTACAGGTCAAGTCCCTAGTTTTATCTACTTTAATTCTTAGACCTTTCAAATGTGCTATGGAAATTATCCACATTCATAAAATAAAATCCAAAAGCTGATGCATAACTTTTAAAATAGCTACCCACTACTTGAGAGGGACAACTTAATTGTCTATCTATCCCTTCACTTTTTTTTGATAATTTATGTGGGTTTATTTACCTTGCAACTTTGCTAAAATTGCTAACAGTTTCAATCAGTTTTTTTTTTAAATTACAAAACATATTGCATAGATAATTTTTCAACATTGACCCTTAAAAGTGAAAAGGGAAGGAATAAGCTAAGTGGAAGGGAATACAGAAACGGGGAGGGAAAGGGGTAAGATAGGGGGAGGAAATCTAAGGGGAGGGAGTACTAAAAAGGGAGGGGTGTGAGAAGCAAGTGGTGCTCACAAGCTTAATACAGGGAAGAGGGGTAAGGGGGAAAGAAGGGAGAAAAGCATAAACAGGGGTTAACAAGATGGCAAGTAATACAGAATTAGTCATTTTAACCATAAATGTGAATGGGGTAAACTCCCCCATAAAGAGGAAGTGGTTAGCAGAATGGATTAAAAGCCAGAATCCTACAATATGTTGTTTATAGGAAACACACCTGAAGCAGGGAGATACATGCAGGTTAAAGGTAAAAGGTTGGAGCAAAATCTACTATGCTTCAGGTGAAGTCAAAAAAGCAGGGGTAGCCATCCTGATCTCAGATCAAGCTAAAGCAAAAATTGATCTAATTAAAAGAGATAAGGAAGGGCACTGCATCTTGCTAAAGAGTAGCATGGATAATGAAGCAATATCACTATTAAACATATATGCACCAAGTGGTGTAGCATCTAATTTCTTAAAAGAAAAATTAAGAGAGCTGCAAGAAGAAATAGTAAAACTATAATAGTGGGAGATCTCAACCTTGCACTCTCAGAATTAGATAAATCAAACCACAAAATAAATAAGAAAGAAGTCAAAGAGGTAAATAGAATACTAGAAAAGTTAGATATGATAGATCTCTGGAGAAAATGTAATGGAGACAGAAAGGAGTACACTTTCTTTTCAGCAGTTCATGGAATCTATACAAAAAATGACCATATATTAGGACATAAAAACCTCAAATTCAAATGCAGTAAGGCAGAAATAGTAAATGCATCCTTTTCAGACCACGATGCAATGAAAATTACATTCAACAAAAAGCCAGGGGAAAGTAGACCAAAAAATAATTGGAAAATCAACATTGACCCTTGCAAAATCTCTGTTCCAAGTTTTCCCCTTTTGATCCCCATCCCTAAAGGTGGGGTGGGGTGTAAATTATCTGATGGTAGATAGTCCACTACATATTAAATATGCCAAAATATATATTAAATTCAATATGTGTATACATATTTGTATAGTTATCTTGCACAAGAAAAACCAGATCAAGAAGGGAAAAAAAAAACTGAGAAAGAAAACAAAATGCAAGAAAACAACAACAGAAAGTGTTAAAATACTATGTTATGATCCACACTCAGTTCCCACAGTCCTCTACATGTAGATGACTCTCTTCATCACCGAACAATTGAAACTAGTTTGAATCATTCCATTATTGAAGAGAGCCACGTCCTTCAGAATTGATCATCCTATAGTCTTCTTGTTGTCGTGTATAATGATTTCCTGATTCTGCTCATTTCACTCAGTATCAGTTCATGTAAGTCTTTCCAGACCTCTCTGAAATCATCCTATTGGTCATTTCTTATAGAAAAATAATATTCCATAGCATTCATATTCCTTAATTTATTCAGCCATTCTCCAACTGATGGGCATCTATTCAGTTTTCAGTTTCTTGCCATTACAAAAAAAGCTCCACAAACATTTCTGCACATGTGGGTCCCTTTCCCTACTTTAAGTTTTCTTTGTATCCCTTCACTTTTGCAAATGCTAAATGTATGGGAGAATGTATTGTAAAATAGCACAGCACAAAGGAAGAGGATCATAACCTTCCTACCACCTTCCCCAACCTTTTGTCCCCTTCTTGTCTTCTCTTTCCAAGGCATTTATTGATATGGAACAGTAAATTTTAATGAATACTGAGAAATTTAGGTATTTTTCTGAGAATCTTTAGTCACCACTTTAAATAATCCAACATTCCAATTTATCAATTACTAAGTTCCAATGATCTACTTTTTCACTCTTTCTTAGTGATACACTTATATAAAATCATATATGTTCATCTGTTCTGCTAGACACAGATGGTGGTACAAACTGTAGAGTGTGAGGTCTGAAGGCAGGAATTACTGAATTCAAATGTGAATTCAGACAGTTACTATTTTTGTGTACTTAGACTATATTAATTACTGACTCAGTTTTCCCAGATATAAAAGGAGAACAATAATCTTGTGAAATTGTTGAGTTTTTTGTACCTTATACTATTGTAAATATTGTTCTATAAGTTTCAGCTTTGGATTATTCTTACCACACAGAATCTGCTCTTACATACCATTAAATAAAACTAGAGAAATATCACAAAACCATTTTGACTGGATCCACCATGGATATTATATAATTTCAATTGGGCCTTCACTGTAAATAGGCAATTTTTACACTTTCTTAATCACTATTATATTCACTACTAGTACTTTCCCAAAACTTTTCCCAAACCTTCCAAACTCTCCAAGGGTCCCCTGTTCTCCATTATTTTATCTAAGAACCTTGTTATGTAATTCACTAAAAAACTAAGAGCAATTCAGATTTCTTAGGGTGTCTACTCTCTTCTTCTTATCTTATCTCACATTATCCAGATGACTTATTTCCTCTTCTATATCCTTTTTTGCTCATCTCACTTGAAGAGATAGCCCTTCTTGCCAAAGTGAACACTTCTATTTGCACAAGTGTTCTCAATTCATACTGATTTCTCCCCCAGATTTCACCCTCTATTCTCTCATTAACTTTCAATATTTCTACCTATTGGTGCTTCCTTACAGCCTTCAAACATACCCATATCTCCCCAATGTTAAAAAAAAATCCTTATTTTTTCAAAGAATCCACACTGACTATTATACTATATCTCTCCTCTATCTCATGGCTAACCTCTTGGAGAAGGACATTTAACAACAGGACCCTCCATTTCTCATGCTTTTATTTCCATACTGACTTCCAAAAAAAATTCATCATTCAAATGAAACTGTTCTCTTTAGTTAAAAATGATCTCTTAATTCCTAAGTCTAAAAACTTTAAAAATTTTTCCATCCTTCTAAGTTCACTTTCTAAGTTGATAGTGTTGATTAATTAATATTAGAATTCTCTTTTCTCTGTTGTTATGACACTGTTCTTTCCTTGTTTTTCTCCTACTTCTCTGACCATTCTTTCTCAGTTTTACTAAAGTTTCTGTTAGGTAATACTTGCTGAGTGTAGGTGTTCTTGATGACTCAGTCCTAGGACTTCATCTCATTTCTTTTCTCTTTTAATTGGTCATCTTGTCAATTCCCATGGATTCAATTATTTCTGTGCAAAAGATTGTCTGATATATTTGACCAACTCTAAATTGTCTCGCCTTCAAGGCATACAATTGCCTATTGATCATCTAAATTTAGATTTTTCATAAACATCTTAAACTCAGACTTTCATAAATTGAACCCAGCGACTTTCTTCCAAAATTTTTCCCTCTTCCAAACTTCTCTATTACTGTCAAAGTTATTACTATTTTCCTAATAATCCATGTTTGCAAAGTAAGTATTATCATTATTTCATTTTCTCAACTTTCCTTATTTACAATTGGTTATAAAATTCTACTGATTTTACTTTTGTAGCATCTCCTTTATACTCACTCTTCTCATCTCTAATACTGCTACTACCCCAAAACAGGCCTTTATCATCCCATGACTGGACAAGTGAAATAAGTAATGACTGATCGGTAGCTCCTCTCCATTTTAGTCTTTCCTTCACTCAGATGTCAAATTGGTATTTTTCAAGAATAAGTCTGATCACGTCATGCCCCTTTATTCAATCAACTTCAGTGTCTTCCTAATTATGCTCAGGATCGAATATAAAATCCTCAGTGTGGCTTTTAAAGTCCTTTGTAACCTCTCCCCTGCTATCCTTCTAGTCTTTTTTCTACCTTCCCTCTTCTCTGGAATCCAGTGTTACTGGCCTGCTTCCTATTCCTTGAACATAATATTCCATATCTGTACTCCTGCAATTTTCTTTGGTTACCTTCCATTCCTAGAACTCTTCCTTCTTTTCCCCCAACTGTCTTCCCTTGGTTATTTCAAGATCTAGCTCAAGTTTTAGCTTATACAAGAAGTTTTAATTCTCCTTAATAATTCCTTCTCTCTAAGATATTCTCTAAAATGTCTTATATACAGGGGAGATACCCCTTTGGAGAGACTAATTTTTAGTTGATTTATTTTAAATGCCCCTAGCACTTCAGGGTCCTCTTATATATCTTATTTATCCATGGCTATTTATCTCATCTCTTAGATTTTTATTTTTTATCTTTCCCCATCTTTATTTGTATCTCTATCATTTAGCATATTGCTTGAAACATAGTACATAATTAATAAATACTTTTCCACTTGGTTTGATATCTATTTCAGACAATTATTCAGCCAGCAAACCTTATTTTTGTACCCTGATATTCATGGTGTTGATTAGGTAAAGACATTCAAAACAATTCTAGGAAATCCCTGGGCATGTTTATTTACTCTTGATAATCATCCTTTTATTTATTTATTTATTTATTTTTTACTAACTGAGCTTATGATTACTTTGGTAGCACTTCCCTTGGTCACATGAGATATAATTATGTAGTCTTTTGGGGACATAAATTTGAAATTATTAGATTCTTCTTTTCTCTACGAGATAATCAAATATAGTAATGGGAGATTCAAAGGGCATGATTCCTTTAGTTGCAATTGAATTTGCAAAAATAAAATCCTAAGGTGGGGAAAAAACATTTGGTTTAGTGATGGAGGTGAGGGGAGAAGTAGTTTTAATTGTAGATACAGATATATAATTCTTCTAAATAATATGCATTTTTATCTGATTTGAAAATATACCTGAATATTGATTCCTCTTTATTGTTGACACATCACTTTATTATGTGCCTAGCTTAATCACAACCATTTTATTGCATTTTTTTTGCACAATCAACATTTTAGTATTAATATTTTAAAGAAAGGGTATTTCTTTTCTCTTTTATCTTTTTTCCTAGTTTGTGAACTACACACTTATTATGATCATAATAGGGATCCTATAGGCAATCCCTGGGGATTTCTGAGAAGGTGCTGTGGTTATTGTAGGCATATTTAATTTGGTCTGCTTCATTGCCTAGTGCTCTCTGCTGGGGTATGAAAAACACTGAAGAAGGTTCCACAATTAGAAAAACATATGACTTTCCTATCAATTTCTGATGCATCACCTTTGTGGCCTGTGATGCTGGTGCCAAGTTCCAATTAGTAGTCCCAATGGCCTAGGCTCCAGGTGGATTATCTGTGTGTGAGAGTGCCTGATATTAGCTCATATTCTCATAACATTTAAATGCTTTCCTCAAAATAACCTTGAAATCTAGGTGAGACAATTACCATAGTATCATTTTAAAGATGGGAAAAGAGAGATTGAGAAAGCTTACTTGACTTAAGTAGCATTTATCAACTTTTGGAAAAAATTGACTTGAAAATCTTCTAATTTTGAGTCCCAAACTGTTTTTTTATTAAAAAATTATGACTCTTTTAGCACTCCAAGAAATTGTATTGGAATCATACCTGCCAATTGTTAACAAATGAAGCAACTATGATATCATGTTTAGAAAGAACTAATGGGTAAGATACTTCCCTTATTTCTAAGAGAATAAGAAAAATAGGCTATCTCTGTCACTTTACATATTTTTCAGTTCATGCAGGCATAATCCAGAAAGCACCCTGGCCTTCTGCCTAAAAAAGCTCACGCTTCATGGCATCTGGGAATTGTGGAACACCTTCCATGGTTTTAATATTCATATAATGGCGCTTTCCTTTCCCAGCTCTGAAAAGATAGAAGTAATCAAATACTAAAGTCTCGATTTTCCTTTTCCCAGGCTTTGATTACTCATTCTACTGGAATGCCATATTTCCAAGGAATTATATGGATGCTGCAGCTACACAGATCCCCTCTTCACAGGCACATACTCAAGGATAATCAATGTCCCTATTGTAATGCTTACATTCATGTCAAGTGTATAGATACTATTCCCCTTGTCTTCCTATTGAGCAGAGTCTGGTGAAAGTCCCTTTTTGAAAAGCAATTCAACTCCCAAGAAAACATGTACATTTACCCTTTCACACTCACCTTTTACCCATATGCCTTAAAATTATCCTTGACCTAACTGAAGCTGCCTGAAGAACTGAAAAAGTGAAAGGTCTGAAGTAAAAAAGACTTGATTCAAACTCTCTTAACTTACTTCCTTGAGTAACTTTGAACAAGTCATTTTGCCTCTGTAAGAATCTGTTTTTTTTGTAAAATGAAAGTAATAATATCTGTAGCACTTATACATGAGGTTGTTGTGAGCCTCAAATGAGAGAATCTATTAAAATATTTTTAAAAACTTAAAAACCATATAAATTATAATAATTTTAACTTTTTCAAGTCTTGAGCAAGTTTAGTTTGGGTTTATTTTCAAAATATGTGACAATCATTGCTTATTTCCCAAACTTTATAATACTAAAATTATTTTCAGCATATATGAAAAAAATATTCACATTGCTTCAGATCTTATTTGGGAAAGAGATCTACATAGAATCATTTAATCCAATCTCCTCATATATCAGATGAAGAAATAAAGAAAGAGAAAGATAAAATGATATGCCCAATCCTGTATAGCAAGTTAGTGGAAGAACTGGGACTTGGAACCAGATTACTTCACTGTGAGTCAAAAAGTCCTTTCAATGTCTGATAATCACCAAGAGATTATTTCAAAATTCATGTAAATGGGCATAATAAAATCCTTGAATCTTAGAACATGGAAAATTTTGAAGGCATCTTTATTTTATTTTAAAATATTTTATTATAAAACTAGAACTTATATAACATATCACTGTTTATATAGAATATATATATGTATATATGTATATGATGTATATATACATCATAGAATAAATTAAATTAGGCACTTAATGGTTTCAAAATTTTGACCCACCTAAGTCACATTAACTATCTAAGAGGGTTTTCTCAACACTAAAATGAAGATGCTGAAGTTTGTCATGTTTATTTCACAGCATTGTTATGAGGTTCAAATGAGAGAATGTTTGAACTATGATATAATTTATAAGCTTTAACAGTCATTAATATTTTTAGGTCCAGACATGTAATTTTATCAACATAAATAACTACTTCTGTGAAAACACTTTTCTGATACAGATTTCCCACAATTTTGTCATGTATAGTTTAATTGCCTAAATATATAGAATAGCTCAGTTATTTGACCATGGTTGTCCAGCATTTTTTTTTGTCAGAGGCAAACTTGAACTCAGAGTCTATGGCTATCCACCTTTAAGAGTTTTTTTTTTTTTTTTTTTTTAACCTGAGTTCCTAACCTGAGATCTATGATGTTATCTTCTCAAAATATTTTGGTAACTGCAGTTTAACATAATTGTCTTGCTTTTTAAACATGAGTTTTATTTTATTCATTTAAAGGCATTACTTTGAAAAGGGAACAATAGATTTCGCCAGAATTTCTGCACTAAGCCATGTTACCTATTATCATTGTCATTAATGCCACGATTGTGATATTCTTTTTGAACAGAATCATAGCTTCACAAATTTTCTTGATTAGTAAATAATTAGAGTACTAAAAATGAAATCTTGGAACAAGTATGATCTTGAGCAAGTCACTAAACCTTTCTTGGCCTCAATCTTGTCATTTGTAAAATGGATGAATGGAACTAGTTGAACTCTGAGCTACCTTCCTACTTTAGATCTAAAACATTATTATATATTTTTTTCTACTAATTGTGGAGTTTGTAGGAAATGTTGGAAATAAGTGCCATTAAGCATTGCTTTAATTAACCTGTGTACCATGGTACAGTGAAAATAATCTGGAGTTAGAAGACTAAATTTGAATCCTTTCTTTTACCAAATGAAAATATCTTCCTCTGATTCCTCCTCTCCCTACCTCTTCTCTCCCTGACTTACCTCCTATTATTCTACCAGCTGATGACACTGCTTAATACATTAGTCTCATTTATTCCCTTTAAAATCATGTAAAAGGTAGGCTTTTCAATGTCTCCAACAGAAATCCATAATATCAACATCTTCAAACATGGGCCATTTCTCATCTTTGAAAGATGACTGTACAGAGGTAGGAATAGCAGATTGTATATTTAGATAAAATGTAAGGGTTAGGATCAGTTCTCTTCATTGAGGGACATCTGGGTTTATTAGACATGAATAACTGAATGAGCGATATTAATAGGTAAATTTTATTCTAATTGAAATGTAACGTAGTTATTATATCAAACATATAACCAAATTGTGCATTTTTGGCTTGCTTTGAGGTGATCATTTTTTCCTAGATATACATAACCATTTTTGTCCACAGGAACACTTAATATATTTTATTAATTATGAATTCAGTTGACAGTGAAGCCTACTGAAGACATTAAGATTTTTTCTCATCTATTTATAAAGCACCTTAAAAGTAAATAACTGCTCACACCAAGGCTATTATTTACCAGGTGACCAAAACTTGTTCTCTGGTCTTGTGAGATTCTTTTATTTATTAGGAGACTGCCTTTGTATAACCACCAATCCTATTTTGTTTATAGATTTTTAAAAATGGAAGATCTTATACCTAGTGTTTACCTTATAATAGATAAGAAAAAATTGAAGACCCATGCCCATTCAACATATTTTTTTTTCTACAGGACTATGACAATGCTTCCCTGTATTTAATGTCACTTTAACTTTGGAGGTAGAACAACAAATTGAATTTTACCAGTTGTCTGTGGTCTAGAAAGCAATGGCAAAGTAAGTTGACTAACTTAATGTTAGACTGGCCTTCATTATTATGCTGAAACTGAAATTATACAGTACTATTTAATTATTAGGTCTGGAAGAAAGATGAGATGTGGGCAGAGAGTGGGTTGTGTTCTAGAAAATCTCCTATCTTGTACAATGTAAAATACTAATTCTTTACATTAATTAGGTTAGTCTTGATACTAGTGTGCAATTCACACATCATGAAGCAAAGGCTGATTTGTTACAGATTTGTGACAGTTTTCATTTTCAGCCCTAATCGAGTGGGGTCAAAACAGGTTACTACAGGCTCTGAAATTTGAAAGAATTAAACAAAAATCACACAATAGATTTTTCTGATACTGGATAATTAAATTTCTGATTGACCTTGCCCTGTCTTTATATGCCCATATTAGGAAAAAGGGAGAGCAAATTTCACTGAGTGGCCACTTATATTTTTAGTGAACATATCTTAGCATACCATTTAATATTGCTAAACAGTTGTTTGAAGAGAGAAAGATGTCATGATTTTTTCTGTTGTCTGTTACAAGAAATTTAAATCCATATGTGTTGCTTGAAGTACCCATTACTGAGATTGTTAGGGAAAGGATTGATCTTTTCTCTAGCTCTCTTTTTATCTTTATTTTTCTCTTGGAAAAAATGCTTTATAGTAACTCTTTTTTTATTCTTTCCCTTCTAAGAACTAGTCAAGCTGCAGAGACACTGCAATAATTGATTAATCTGAAAAGTTCTACTTTTTTTTTTGCTCACACCAGATTCCTTTTCATTCTCACAAGTGATCAGTGGCATGTCTACTCCCCAGTGTTTTTTTTTACTTTTGCATTAAGTAAAGATTCTATCTGTATTGAAAAAAAAATCATATTAGAAAATGATATTTTAAGAGATTTTTAAATCTTTTGAAATATATGTGGTAGATTAGTTTTGATCAGTATGATCATAGGACATGAAGATGCAGTTTTACCATTTATCTATTTCTTAGCCAATTCCCAATATTGTTCCTAAGCCTGAAGTTCTCACACTAACCAACTATAAAACATTTTTAAAAAAAGTATAGTTCCTCTTATATAGGCCTCCCAAGAATTTTTATTTAAAGGAGCAAAAACTATGTAGAGTCTATAAAGTCAGTGGATAGATTTGTTTTGCATGAAGAAATATGTACCAGAAATCTTGTATGAATACTGAAAGTCTCTATAGAGGGCATGCTACTGGGCTACCAGGTGTGGTTTTGGGGAGTGGTGATAATAATTGATTTGTGATTGAATGGTAAAAACTAGGACTTCCTCTCTTCCACAGAGATTGCTGTAAAGCAGATCTTCTATCTAGATATCTTTCTGGGGAGTAACCGTGTGTCCATGCCTGTTAATACTATATTTATTTATGCCAGGTTTGTGTTTTGTGGGCGCACCCGCACTTGAGTGCAGTTTTGTAGGTATTGGTGTGTGCTTGATATGTTTGCATGTGTATATGAGTATGAATTAATTACATATTGAAAACATCTGCATTAGCGGCTTCTGCAGTCCTAGCTCCTCCAGTTGGGATGTTCGACTCTGTGTTAGGACCACTCGGAAGACCTGCCTGCCTGTCGGACGCCTGATTGTGGTTCTCGGGAGGTTGGAGCTCTGGGAGCCTGTACCATCTCCATTCGATTGGGAGGGGAGAAGAAAATCAGAAGTCATCTGGGGTAGGGGTGGGGGAGCGTGGGTCCCCTTTTTTGAAGCCCATTGGGGGCATTTGGCATAGGGGGCGTGCAACAACAACATCAAAAAAGATTACCAAGCGATTCTCCCAACTTCAGCACCAGGGACAGCTCAGCGTTTCCAAAGCCTTTGCTAGAGAGGCCAGCTTCCTTATCCTTCTCCCTTCCCAAAGCCTAAGGACTCAGGCCCTTCGGCTTCATTCTCCTCTGATTTTTTGCTTCAAAGCGAGGCAAAGGGAGGGGAGAAGGGTCCTGACAACCGGAGGGGTACAGTAAGAAGGAGGAAGAGGAGGAGGAGCCGGGGAGGAGATAGGAGAAGGAGAGAGAAGGGAGGGTTTTCCCACCCCACCCCCCTCCTGCTCTAGCTTGGGTTTGCAGGCGCCAATGCTTGCTGCTGCTACTGCTGCTGCTGACGGCGGCAGTGTTTCCTCCTCCTCTAGCTGCTGCTGCTCCCGCTGCTGAGGGAGAATGAGGAATCCTGGGGAAGGGGAGAGCTGAAGCGGGAGTGTCTGCCTGAGGGAGAGAGCTTGTATGTTTAGCTGTGTGTACGTGGCTAGAACACTACTTATATCACATATATATGCATACATATATATTTATATATCTCTGAGCTGAGGGGTTATTTGAAACCTTTCTTGGTCGCGCTGCTCAGTGGAGAGAGAAGCGCTCTCCTGCAGTGGTAGAAGCAGCAGAGGCAGCACTATCCCTCTCTCCCCTCTTTTTTTTTTTCTTCTTTTGCATCCTCTTTTTTCTTCTCCCCACTTCCTTCTATGGTTTTTGGAGGAGGGAGCAGGGTGTTTGTTGGGTTTCCCCACCCCCCCTCCTTCTTTTGGCAAATCCCTTCCTCATGACATTACACAGGCTTGTTGCGAAAGAGGCAAATACCCATTACTGAGGGAGAGAGGACTCACTCTACTGCTCCGAGCCCGAGAGGACTAGAGATTGGAGGAGGAGCGGGGGAACGAAGAGGAAGGGGCTTGGATTCATCCTTTATCTGGGAGCAACGCACCTTCCTACAAGAACAAGACAGACAGACAGCGAAGTGGAGGGACCTTTGTCACGGCTATTCTGCAGTGAGCACTGGTAGTAGAAGGAGCCAGGAGCGGAAGGATGGTTATGGTATCGCGAACCGGCTGCGGGGCAGCTCTGTTCCTTTGGATTTTGAGCAGCATCAGCTGCAGAGCCTGGACAGCGTCTTCCACTTCCCGTAAGTAACCCCGTGGCTTCTCTCCTGGTGGTTTTTTAACCTGAAGGGTTTCTGTGTCGCATTGATGTTATTCCACCCTGTGTATCAACTCCAGAGTGCGTCTGCCGTTCTTTCCCCTTGATTTGTGTATGTGTCTCTGCTGTCACGCACTTGCAGTCACTGCAGCAGAGAAACTCCAAAACCCAGCGCTCCAGCTTTGGAGGGGGAAGAGATTTTGACGGTGGTGATGTTGCTGGAAAGTTGGTGCTGGCATTAGAGAGATAATTCACTGCACCTGCTTGGTTCTAATGGTGCTAGTTTGGAAAACAGCTGCATGGAAGTTCTTCCTTCACTTCCTTGGTTTTTTAATACATCAGTGGCTTATTGAAATTTACTTTGGTAGCCCATGTAAAGAAAAGTGATACCCAAAGCAAGTTGGTATTTAGGCGTTTGTATTTTAATGAAGATTTACTTTCATATGGTCAGAACACTAGTTTGTAGAGTGCAATTTAGATAACACACGACATGTTTTACTTTTGCTTTCTTCAAAATAAAACGTGATGCACTTTTGGGATTTCCTTGTTAAGACTGAAGAGCGTGAAACTAAAAACAGTAGCTAGAATTGCTCTAACTTATTTGCACAGCTTGAAGCTAATGCATCATGGGCATGTAATTCAGGGCAGAGGTATAATTTCTTTTCTTTTTCTTTCTTTCTTTTTTATTAGATCAATAATGTTACATTGCATGAGTTTCTTAGAAAGGCTTTCAGGTAAATGACACTATTGTACTTATGCCTTTAGGTTGGCTAGCCACATAGACTGCTTATCTTTTCATTACGTTTGAATAAAATGGAACACATCAACTCAAGTTCTGCATTGCTTTTCTAGAGCATACTGCACCGAAAGAGAAGAGGCATTGGCTCTTCTTTTGTTTCACTAAGAGTTTAGTGCTTCAGATATTTTGTTGTATGGTCAAGTTTCTAGATTTAAAGTGATTTGGGGGAAATTTATGTGCAGCAAATATTAAATGTCTAAATGAATGAGTGGGCATATAGAAGCTAATTAGAGATTTGGGATCTGAAGAAAAAAGTATTTTCTATTTGGAGAAAAAGTTAATTTGTTTTTTTCTATTTACCATACATATGTATAGTAAATATATCTCCTCTGTTTATTGCTGTAAAGTTTGCAGTGTGCAATAATGAAATGTTACAGTAGTAAGTATTTTGTAAAGTTTATGTCCATCACTGCCAACTTTAATTTATCTTTATTGAAACATTGAACATCGAAACAATTATAGGTCCTTATGAATAACTACATTATATTAAAATTATGTTTTGAATAGCAACTATAGTTGTAGTTTTACAACTTGCTTTTGGTAGAGGTATAACATACAATATTTTAAGATAATAATTGACCTATTTGGTATAATTGTCTAAGTTGAGAAGAAGTTTTGTAAAGTTTTTTATTAAAAATAAACTTTAAAAGTCAATATGACATTTTAACTTTATGACAAATAGGTAGAATATTACAGAAATTGTGAACACGTGATTCTTAGGGTCTGTTTCTTTACTGAAATGCAATTAGAGCATTACACTAAGTAATTTACAAAATAAGTGCTTATGTTATTTCATATTCTGCAATTCATCCAGAGAAACATATTTGTGCATCGTGGTATTTTCCCAAACAAAAATGAACTATGATTTAAAATGTTTCAAGTCTATTTTCTAAGTTTTGCCAAACTTACTCAAGTTTTCTCAAGCTTTTGGATATAGTTCTCTACATCCATCAGTTGTTATGAATAAATGGGAAATTCATTTTCCAAAAATAGAATGAGAACCAACATTTTAGTCCATTTGACATGTAACTTTAATATTTGACTTCACATAACTACTAGATAAGAATACTATGAGAAAATACATACTTTATATTTCACATTTAGAATCTGATATTCAATTTAGTAATTTGTTTGCTAATTGAAATTATTGCTTTTTTGTACTTACCAGGAAAGTCTATATGGCTGCATACTATCTTTTTCTTTTAATTATTTTTGCAATAGAACATATATAAGAGTCTGATAAATACAACTTTTTTCAGTTGAGCTAAAGCTGTCATCTCCAAAACAGATAAGTTTTATTTTCCAGAAGTCAATATGAAAAGCAAAATAGTTCCTGAAGATATACCTACTACTTCACATTTTCTTGATCTGGACATTTATGCCTCCAAAATTCTGTTTAAAATTATGTGTAGCTATAAGCGTATGCAGAATGTGCCCTTGAGAGTTAGTACATTGAATGTAGAATAAAATATTGTTAACTACTTGAATCAAGGATAATGAACAACTCAACCAGGAGAGGTCATCAGAAGACAAAAAGTAACATGGAAAAATCTAAGTTTAATATTTTTATTCTGTACTACTTTCCAATTATGATAGTTGCACTAATATAATATTCTAGCTCCAATAACTTTGGAATATTATATATAAGAATATTTAGCTATCCATTTCTGATAATATATGAAACAGTTTGAAAGTTATTCTAGTTTATGATTTGATTTTCCTTCTATTTTATGTAAATATATTGAGTAAAATAACTTCTAACTCAGTTTTGCATTTTCCTTAATTAATAAAATTTTGAATATACTTAACTAAATTCAACTCTGTGATTAAATTTTCCCTTATTTTTAATGATGAATTATATGAAGCTGATATTTGGTCTACATATTCAGTTCTCTTTTCTATATATACATAGATTCTACATGTGAACTTAATTAAAGTCTTTTAATTTTATGGACTTTAGTTAAAGAATTTGAACTTTATTTCAAAGACTGCATCTATGAAGTTCAAAGTGAAGATGTGCTCTTACTCAGTCACTTTTATCAATTTTCAAAGCAGGCTGCTTTATTTAGTTTTACTGACTGTATTGATCACATTATTTTGATAATGGCCCGTTCTCCAGATTACTTTCTATTGTAAAGAGGCCCTAGAGTAGAATTTAAATAATGGCATGTAGTACTTGTGAACATTTACGCAGTATAATTTGGTCAAAGTCTCTATGTTTTGTATAAATGCACATTGTTATCTGTGTGTGTGTGTGTGTGTGTGTGTGTGTGTGTGACAGAAAGAGAGGTGGGGAATGTGTAGAGAATATTGAGAAAATTTCATGTATATCAGTTATATTTTTAGCAACTTTCAAATAATTCAAGTACTAATTTATAATGACTTTGTATCTGGTTCATTTTCCTTCTTTTAAAATTACTTCTTATCCTCAAATAGTGCCTCTCAAAAGTATAAATTAAAGTACACAATGTAAAGAGCTAATATGAAAATAAATTTTGTGAATTCATCTTGAGCTTGAGTTCAAATAGTCATTCCTTGTTTAAAGAGAACATTTAACACAATGCAGTGTTTTATTCTGAGTGAATTAATTGTTGTGATAACAGGCGGTACTTTATTTACTCACTCTAGACTGATGACCATACAGGAAAATTGTTATTTACTTATTAGAGGGAAATGTGTAATCTTGGTCTCATTATAGCCACTGACACCCAGGAGAAAGGAAGCTCTTTAAACAAATATAGGGATCTGGTCATTTCATCTCAATAATTTTAGATAGTTAAATATTTTAAAAATCTCTTTTTAAATTTTGATTTTATATTTAAATATATGAGAATTTTATTACATACCATTTTATTTGACCTGTGGTGTCAGAGCTATTTAAGACTTCAAATCATGGCTTTTGTCATTTGAGTGCCAGTCATGTTATCAATACCATAGTTTTATTTCTTATGGAAAATTTATTTCAATGAAGAAATATGTCTCTCTATTTTTCTCTCTATTTTCTATGGATTAAGCTTACCCTAGTTCTTATGTTGAATTTGTAAGTATTTTTGTCTTAAGAAATTAAAAATTTATGAACCCTGAAATCCCCTAGGGGGCAGGCATATCAACTGATATTCAAAAGATTGTTTGAATACTTTCTTTCCCTACCTCTGAGGTAGGTTTGTACAGATGTTCCAGTATCAGGTCCATAACCTGGGAAAGTATCTAACTAATTTCTCATTCAAGTGAATCTGTATTCTCATTTCAAATATTATTCATGATAGGTTTATTTCTTCTACAGCAATAATTTCACTCATGGACTTACCAGACTTCATGGATTACAGACAAATAATATTCAATTTCAGTATTTTTCCCTTCAGTGCTGACTCATTCTATTCCGAGTTTTATTTTATTGCTTCTCACTAGTTGAAGGCTCTAACAATAGAGAGCATGTGTTGATGCAATTTAAACTTCAGAACTACATTGTTAAATGAAATAAGTCGAGTGCCATACTGATTCTTCTAGACCATCTGTACTTTGAATTGGATGTTGGTATTTCCAGAGAAATGAACATTGTAAGAGCAAATGGATGTCAAAATATAAGACAAAAGATTAAGATTACTTAGATTTCACCCAAGGGAAGAATTGGGGAGGAGTACACACATGTGATAGCCAATGAATGTGAGAAAAGAAAAAGAAGTCATTATATAACCTTTAGTTCTTCAATATTAAATTGAAAATTAAGCATTAATTTAATATTAAATAGTAAGGGGATATCCTGCTTTGTAAAAGAGTGCATTTATTTCAATTAGAAAAAGTCCTATGATCAATTAGATCTGAATATCAGTTCCAATATTTCTCATGACATATCTAGAAGACTCCACATTTTTAGCTGTAGCTGCTGACATCAAATGCATTTTATATGTAGTTAAATGAAACCTTATAGGTAGCATATCTGCAGATGCTCCCAGTGACTTAGCACTTTCCTGGAATGCTTTGCATGTTTTGTTTTTAAACTCAGTTGTTGTGCTGAAATACTGCTGTTTTTCATGTTTTGTTTTGTTTTTCTTTTCTTTATGCAGGTGCACAACATAATGATGTAAAATAGTGTGAGCAATTTTTAGTAGATAAATGATCTTTGATCTTAACTGAATAGATAACTCCCTATATAGGAGCTTCCTTTACCAACACAGGTTATAATCCATAGGTTACAATCTATCTCTGACTTAATAGAGAAGCACTTGTCAGTTATTGAGACAAATAGATATCATGACTATTGAAATCATGAATCTAATCAGTGTCAGAGACAATATGTTAAACTATTTTAGTTCTTTCTGACTTCAGTACTCTATCTACTCTATTATGCTGTCTCTCTCTCTCTGTATGCACATTTTCATGGAAGAGCTGGATCACTGTGTAGTTTTATTCTTGCTTAGACTCTTGGAACAGAACGGTTCTCTATCCATAATTCATGATTAATACTATTGTTGAAAAATTTAAATATGCCAGATAAAAATGAAGGCATTCCTATTTAGTGATGACACAAGCCCTAGGTTAGTCTCAGTTTTCCATTGATAAAGCAAATACACTACAAATACACCCATGAATACTCTGATTGTTACATGGTATTTTTGTTCTTTTCTATAATCCTGAAGGTTTAAGAATTTTAGTTTATTGATTCTTTTTTTTTTAATTTGCAATCTGTACAATTTAATGTTATATTTTAACAATTTAAATTATGATGTCTGCTTTCTACACTATTATAATTTTGGACATGAATTTGTTAAGAGAATATTTTGTTTCACTTTTCTATATATAATTTATTATTACAACTAAAAATTCACTGATTTTTTTATTTTTATTTTATAGCTCTCTAGACTTTAAAACTTCCCCTGATAGTAGGAAATCTGGAAATACAGATGTATATGCTTGGCTATGAATTTACTTGCTCAAAATATCATATTTTTTGTATTATATAAAAGAGTTGAAGAAATATAGCAAAGCTCTTGAGGCTCGTATTCTATATTTTCTTTGTAAGTTAAGTTAGTTTGAAATATTCTTCTATACATGAACAGTTATAATACTTCCGTTATTGTTTCTACACTTATAAAAGTGTTAAAATTAGATTTTAAGCCCTACTAGGATATTATTTACAATGGGAAAAAAGTCCCAAAATACATTCAAGATTTTTCTTATGTTTTCAGAGGTACTTCTTATCTCTTCCTTTGCATTAGAATTGTGATCCAGGATTGTGAATCATAGAAAATGGCATGGAAATTACTAGGGCCACCTGTTGTAAGATATATAAATCTTGCATTACTTCAGTTCAACAAAGATATGGCAATATCTCTTTTTACATTAGAAGTTGCACTAAAATTTTACATAATGTAGCCAGTTATATATTGGGTCAAAATTTCGTACTAACCTTCATTTTGATTTCAGAAAAATGTTCTTCCAAACTCTTTTCAGACTGAGAAATATATAAATTTATAAACTGGATTGACCAAGATCATTGTAACAGATGTTACATGATAGTGGTCATCCAAAAATATTTTGTCATCCTGAAATTCTCTCAAAATAACAATTTGCTTGAGCTTCATTAATTTTTTCATGTAAGTAATTAATACATGGAAAATTGCAATTATAAGAATGAAGATATACCTTAAAATAGAAGACAAAGTCAAATAGTTTCTGGCTTATATAACTGATAAATATGAGAAGATTTCTAATCTTGAAAGTCATGCTACAGGTAACTTTAGCCACATTTCCAAGACAAATTAATAAAAGGTAAATATTTTATTTTTATTTTTTGAGGCAATTGAGTTAAGTGACTTCCTAGGGGTCATATGGCTAGTAAGTCTTGAGTATCTTATGCTAGATTTGAACTCAGATCCTCCTGACTCCAAGAATGACTTACTATCCACTGTACCATCTAGCTGCCTAAAGGTAAATAATTTTAAATGAAATAGTATACTCAATATGTTGTGTGAATACTGTGGTGCCTTTTAAAACCAACCCATAACATAGAGGAGACTTAAATATACATTGGTTAAGTTTTTTGATAAGGAGACTTTAGGTAAGGATTTGGCCATTGGTTTTCCTTCCAAGTTCATTTTAGGATGATTTTTGTAGGGGCTTTAATAAGTCATAGTGGTCACATCTATGTGTTTTTAACATACATATGTATGTATATTCACAGAAACATATGCATGTATATATATATGTGTGTGTGTGTGTGTGTACATGTGTATGTATTTGTGTGCATATAAACACAAACATATGAACACAGATTCATACCATATAAATTGATTAAACATATAACATATTGATAAAACATTTAAATTGAACCCAGGTAATCTAAGCACAACAGAATTATTGTTAGTTGTTATAGTTTTACACTTATTAATATGTGGTAATGAACTGGGTTAATAGAACATTCTTTCATTCTCTAAATTATATAATGCTAAGTGGAACCTGGTATTTCTTCAGTCCTGTATAGCTAACTTGTCATTATATAAAATTTATTTTCAGATATTTTAAAGCCTTGATTTCATCCCAATTTGTTATCCTAAATATATTCAAGTTTTAAACAAATACATTGTTTGCTTTAAAAAGATAAAATAACTTTGATGTTTCAGTCTAAGAAATTTTTTTAAACTAAGGATCATAGAATGTATATAAAATTTTTATTGGCAGCTTTTCCCAAATAATTTTTATTTTATAGATAAAATCACTATTACAATATTATAAAAATTTTAAGTCTCTGTGAACTAAGGAAAATCATAAGATACTATAGTCTCTAACATATTTTATCACCATATTTCAGGATATTACAAATCATAGTCTTAGGACTAGAAATGAAAAAGAAGCTCAGAGGCTCTCTTTTCCAATTACCTCATTTTAAAAGTGAGGATACTGTAACATAGGAAGACTGGCCAAGATCATACAGGTTATATAAGAATTACAAGCAATATGTACTCCAGATCTTCTATAGAATTATTTTCCTTTATGTTAAAGCATTTCAGTTTTTTTTATTGTTTGATTGTTGTTGTTGTGGTGGTGGTGGTTGTTTGCTTATATGGATTTTTAAATGTTTTTAGTGCCATATACTATATCAACGTGCTTTGTTTTTGTAAATGTAAATGAAGATACTTTGTGTTGTCCATAAACATTCTTTGAACAGGCTATCATCAAACCTATAATACCTCTTTAACCACCCCACTCATATAATCCTTATTTTCTTTCTAGGCTTAGATCAAGTAGTACATCATTTGTGAATCTTTTCCCAAACTCCCTAGTATTGCTCTCCGAACCATAAATTATTTTGTATTTTCTTATCTGCATGCTTTCTTTTTCATTTATGTTTTTGATTTTTTATTCTAGAATCCAGACAATTGCCAAATGCAGAGAAACCATTTAATACATCCTTGTTGAAAAAACATATGTGTATATATGCATATTTGTAAATGTTAAATAAATAAATGAAATAGAATATATGAAATACAATAAATGAAGAAAAGATAAATGATTTAGCATCAGAGGATCACAAATTTGAAGGAATCTTAGAGATCATTTAGATCAGTATCATAATTTCTCAAATGAGGAAGCTAAGAATGATTTAACCTAGCCCATACATTTGAGAAAAAAAATTGTCCGTGTCTCAAATTTCCTAATTCCCAGTTAAGTTCTCTTTCAGCTCTTCAATGCCAATTCTCAAGTGTATTAAGAATGTTTAATATAATTGATTTATGTTTTGTTATGTTTTTTCTAGTTAGTGTTGGTGATTTGGGGACTATTTTATTATCAATTAATATAGAACAAATATATGGTTTTATCTATGTAAGGTCTGCTGTTACCCATTAGTTTTTAAATATATGATTTGACCCCTTTGATATCCTATAAAGAATTTTAAATGAATTTACATACATCAAATAGAAATATTTTTGATATTATGTAGGTAAAAGAACAATGGTACAAGAATTGTTTTACAATTTAGAAAGCCATAGGCCTAGTTCTAGAAATGAATTCCACTGTTCTGCCACCAGTTATACTTGTGTCCATTACTTATTGAAAGAGTAACTTTAAATATGTTATTTACTTCAAACAATTCAACTTAAGTTTCACCATCTGAAAATTGTAATAAATGAATTAGATATGAATTAAAGTAATATGTCCCAAAACTTTTATTTTGGAAAAATATTCTCTGGTACAAAATTTTCATTGTGTATGGTTAGAAATTCTTGCCATCAAAGTTATTTTTAATATAGAGTATAACACATTATCTGTGAATTATAAAATGTTAAAAGTTTCTTTTCCTCCTATGTGTTCTTGTTCTGTGTCTTTCTCTCTCTGTGTGTCTCTGTTTCTGAATATCTCCTTCTGTCTGTCTGTCTCATTTACTGAATTCTGACCACACATACCTAGATATGCTGATTATTCCTGCTTTAGCTCAAAGAACCAGTTAGAATGAGTTCAATGTGTTTGCTTGTTTTTTCTTTAAACATTCAATTTCAGTAAACATTCATGTTATAGATATATGTATTTTTGTTTCTGACTTTTATTAAAATCATGTTAGTTATTAATATTAGAAATACAAAAGTGGACTTTGTTATATAAATATGGATCTCTAGAAACTAACCTATGCCTGGAGGACACTTGTGAATCTTACTACAATCTCTAAATCATAAGGCATTGATCTCTTGACTTTTATGAAACAAAATTTTCTTAAAAGTTAAATTCTAAGTTCTCAGATTAAGGAATCTTGACTATTCATTGGAATTTGTTTCACTCCTTTTTCCTGAATGTTATTTGCCATATATTACCTTTATGTTATATCTAAAGCCTATGATGACCTTTTGAAATAGTTAAACTATATTTATCTTTGTTTTTGTCTTAAATTCTATATAATAAAAACAATTATAGGCATTATCTAGAAATTCACAATGCTGCATATGGGGCAAAGTATGTTGTATTTATGGAACTTAGTGTCAGCCTTCACACCAAGATGAAAGATGTATTTCATTAAGTTGGAGGTCGAGTTAAGAATCATGTGTAGAAACTACATTTTGTGATTAATAAACCATAATGCATTTTTATCACCCCTGGGATTTAAACTGTGGTATTGGTATGGAATGGGGACGGACAAGCAAATAGCTTTGTCACTTGAACACATGTTCCCTTGGGTCCCCTGCCTATTTAGAGTTAGGACTAACCAATTGCCAGATTTTGCAAGTAGAGTTAAGAGGATCAATATGAGCAGGGGAGTGGTGGAACATAGAGATCACAGTTGTATCACCTGTTCTGGGACTGGTAAAATTAAAATATTTTTAAATGGAGATTAATGTACAATCAAGGAAAGACAGATATTGGTAAGATATTCATCATAACAAAAGCTTTGCTAGATGAATAGTGAATATGGTGATGATTATCTCTTGGACTACTGAATACAAATGTAGGTCTTGCTTTTGGTTGGATACAAATAAATGCATACGGATTCTATTTTAAGCATATTACAACCATGATAAAACCATAATTTGTGTAGATTTTCAGACGATTGGGGCTGCATTTTCTTTGCTCCATTCTACATCTGTATTTATTTCTATAATGATAGAAGTAGGTAAACCCAGCTAGATTTTTTTCTTTCTAGGTTGGATTGATTTGGGAGCTAATCATTAATATAGTTATAAATTCACATAAATTATTGGCTTTTCTATAATTCTTGGTGTTCATGTTAGGGATCACTTTAAGAGGAAGGAGTCTGTAAGTCATTATTAATAATGATTGAATTGTAAGGCTCTTCACACAAAATACATAACATTAACTCACTTGTTTCTCAGAATGCTTCAGTAACATCCATAACATAGACCTTATTATTTCCATTTGAAGTTTATATAACTAATGTTCAGAATCATTAATGCTTTTTACATAATCATAGAGCCACAATAGTACACCCAATGATATTCAGACCTTATAACCAAGTCTGCTACACTTTTCACTATTCAATGATACCTCCTTACTTTTAGGAATTAATTTTTTAATAATTAAATTTAAAAATACTTCAAACACTTGTCCAGTGAAAAGTTAGAGTATATGACATACACCTCTATTTTCAAGCAACTTATCCCTTAGGCAATTAAGATCCCTATTTCAGTGGCAACTTTGTTTTAGTTCATTTCTTTGAGTTTTGAAGTCATCACTTTAGTAGTGTTTTTTTTTTTTAATGTCTCATAATTGCTAATGGTGGGAAAGAAAAAATAACCATGGAAACTATATACAAACATAAAAAGGGACAGTTACAATGTTCCCATCACACAAACTTCATAATATATTGTAAGTATAGTTTCTATTTTGTTTTCAAACCATAGATAATATGGATGGAAAATCAATTATGCAGTCGAACTCTCTCGTGCTAAAAAATAAAGTAGGATGCTTAAAGCCAATTTTGATTCTTTCTCCGTTTAACTTTACTAGGGTAATAAGGCTTATTATGTGTTGGGCTTGGGTATTTTCCATAGTTGATTGCAAAATACATGAAAAGGACTAAAATAGTAAAAATAATATTGAAGCAAAAAATTATTGATATATCTATTGAGCTTATTTGAAAAAAGAAAGTATCTTAAATCAATATATAAAATTAGTCACCTATAGCTGATTTTTCCCAAACATAGACACTTAAGCCTCATTTACAATATTGATAATTTCCTACATATTTTATAGTTTGATTTTAGCATCATATTCATATTACTATATTCTATATAGTCATATTTGATAAATACTACTTGAATCACACAAATATATTATCAATATAATATGATTTGTTTTTCCTCTAATATTCTTTTCACATTGTTTTGTATATATACTTAGACAAATGTATCATCTGTGAAAAATTTTCATAAGTTTTATAAATGTTAGAGTAATTTTTGAAAGCTAATCACACTTCTACCTCAATGTGAAATTAGAATACATCAATGGAATGATGATTTCAAATCATGGTGATACTAAATTTTTTAAATGTAGGGTCAGCACATTATAGAGAGTAAAAAAATAACATTCTGTGACAAGGAAGTTTTTCATCATACATAGCTTTACTAGCTCTAATGTATCTCCACTTCAACTTCTATCTTACAATGATAGTATCATAATAATTTTCCTAAATCACATTACTGATCTTGAAATTTAAGTCAGTGAAGAATTGTTTAAAAATAAGTTATCTTAAAATGGAAGAAAGTATTTGGTGAAGTACCATATTCCCAATTGTTGAAAAAATTCATATGGCTAATGAGATGGCTCATGAGAGATCAGAATATATGAGCTTTACCTTCCCGCCTATGAAATTCCATGGATGTATAATTATTCTATGTTTTTGCTAAAAAACAAAACAAAACAAAACCTTTAATGTTTTCCTATTACTTCCAAAAACTGAGTTCTAATCCTCATTGGCATAATATGCAAGGCCTTCCATTTTCTTGCCTCACTTTTACTATCCTTTAGAGCTATGCTCTAAGTGGTTAAAAAAAAAAAAGTTATGAACCTGGCTTCAAGAAGACTTGAGTTCAAATGCAGTTTCATGTCCTTCCAGATTTGAGACTCTGGGAAAGTCATTTAATTGTCATCTGACTGTTTTCTGATCTGTTAAGATTAAAAATAGTAACATGTACTTCTCCATGTTGTTGAAAGGATAGAAGAAGAATGTATTTATAAAGCATTTCTATTCCTTAAAACAAAATAAAATGCTACTTGTTGCTGTTGTTATTCTTCTTCATCTTCTTCCTCCTTCTCCTTTCTCTAATTTATGCTGCACTGTTCATTCTTAATTCATAGTCCCATTTGTGTATTTCCTCCAAAGACAAATGTATACCTTTCAATTATTGTTCATCCTGTATGATGCCTGTTCATGTCATCCCGTAATTCTCATGGGGCCATCAGCTCAATATGCTTTTAAAGCATATTATAACCTGTAGAAAGTATGAGGATATCAATAGAACTCCCAGACTCTTCACAAGTTATCTTTTACTTTTCCCACATTACCTATCTGTATTTTTTAAATTCATGCATTTATTTTAAGATATCATTTACATAACTTTTTTCTATGTAATTATTAGTTGTAATGTTTTGCATCCTATTCATGCACACTTTGGATCATGATAAAATTATATGAAATCAGGTTAGCATAAACTTAACAAGAGTAATTGTTAACAAGATAACAACCTTACTGAATTTACTTTTATACTTGTGCTTTTGATTTTGTTTTTAGAAGACACTTTTCAAAAATTGCATGGAAATTTATATATCATGTACATATATATACATATGTGTGTATGTGTGTAACTATACATGAATACACTCTGATTTCATTATCCTGATCTGGTGATTTCTTTAGATATGTCTGTATGAATAGAGCAGATGATAAATAATCAATCAATTTGACATAATTAAAAGCTTACTGAGAGAGAACCTAGACTTAAAAGTCAATCAAGGTACTTTATTTTTAAACTGAAAACTTGTTCCAAGGGTTATAAACTGTGTAATTTTTGTAATTAGAAGATCTTTAGAACTGGAACAATGATCCACAGAGATCAGTGTTTTAATTTATCTGACTGGTCATTTGATCCAATGACAAATTTCCTAGGAATATATATTTTTTTAATTTTTTCTTTTAAAAAAATACTGATATTGAGTTGAAAAATTCTTTCTTTGGGTGTTGCAAGTAGGAAGATAAGAAGCAATTTTCAGTAGCAGGCTGGCTTTAAAGTCTTTAAGAACTGCTTTCAGAGTCTGCTTCTTACATATACCAGCTGTGTGACCATGAAGTCTTTTTAAAATCCCCTTTCTTCAGACGACTCTCTGTTTTTCAGTTACAAATAAATTATCAGTTTGCATGAGTAGAGGGTTTTTTTTTTACTGGAAATTCTTCATTTATTAATATAACAAATTCATATTCCTCTGACCAAAAATATTAAAGCTATATTATTCTTGGCATAGAATCAAAGAAAGTAAAGAAAATAATTGTTTTGTTTTTTTATTTTTTATCTTTTTGGTGATTTAATTATCTCCTTTGCCTACATTCTTGATGTTAAAATCTAATCATTGGCTTCATCACTAAAAATTATATTATCTTAAACTAAAAGCTTCATCTTTTAAAAATGTTGTGAATATTAAGGACAAATACGAATTTGATACTTGCAAAGTATCCTTTTTCAATTCTTTGATACTTGCAAAGGTGAATATTTGTAGTTAGTAGTCAAAACACTTTTTAAATACTAATTTTGATTTATATTTTTATTCTTTAAAATTTTGGGAGATATTCTGTGAATGTTTTCTGAAAGAATTTTACATTCATTTCTGAACAAATTAAGGTAATTTGAGTCAACTAAGAAGCATTTAATGTAAAAATGTTGTTCTGTATTGCAGAATTCATGGAACACAGAATCTAGAGATCTATTGTAGGAAACCCCCATGGTTAGGGAAAGACCCATTTTCCCCATAGAATGAAAAAATATAACTTTAAGAACTCATTCCTTTGTTTTAACTTTCTGAAAAGAGAAGACACATATAGAGGAATAAGAGAGATAAGAAGGCTAGAAATGCAAAGCAAGTATATCCTTTTAGCTGACATTATAAATCTAGCAAGAGAACAGTTCATCTGTGGCTGAGACAGAGAAAAGCTATGAGCCATTGAGTGCTTGAGGACAAATTGCTAACAAGGCATTTAATGGAAAATGGCCTATAAAGGATCTTAGTTCAAGATACAAATACAGAGCCTATCTAGAAATTAGTATTCTGATCAAGAATGTGGATAAAATCAAAGCTTAATAAATGAAGATTGATTATAATTCTTAAATTAGTCAGAAAGATACATAAAATACCTTTGGATTTTTTCTTGAAAAAAATAATTTTAAAAACATACTTCAATTTCATTTTTTAATGCTTTGGCATTTTAATAATCCCTTTTATAGTTAGTTTTTAAGTTTCAAAGAGGCATTAAAAATAAGTGGGGAAGAGGAAGCTCGGTGGTGCAGTAGATAGAGCACCAGTCCTGTAGTCAGGAGAACCTGAGTTCAGCTCTGATCTCATTCACTTAACACTTCTTAGCTGTGTAGCCCTGGGCAAGTCACTTACCCCCAATTGCCTCAGGGAAAACAAACAAATAAATAAATAACTGTGGAGAAATCACCTTCAATATTAGCCTACTGTACTACCACCATTCCAAGTGACAATTTAACCTTATTGTTGTTTGGTTGTTTTAGTTGTGTGTAGCTCTTGGTGACTCTTGTTTTGGGTTTTCTTGATAATGATATTGGAGTACTTTGCTATTTCCTTCTCCAACTTATTTTTACACATGAGTATATTTATCCTCATAAGGATACTGGAGCAAACAGAATTAAATGACTTGTCCAGCATTACATATCTAGTAAGTGTCTAAGGACACATTTGAACTCAGTTCTTCCTGACTCCTGCTCCATCTCTTAATTTATTATATCACCTTGCTTATTCTAAAATAAAGGCAAAAAACCCAAAAGGAAAAATGGCTTTTCTGATTGCTATACTTCCAAATCTTACAAAATGAAGTGATAACAATAAATATATAATCTTAAATATAAGATAATGCAAAACTAAGTTTTTTTCTAAAATTAGTCTATAAATTACACTATGAATTAAATAATTAAAGAAGTATTTCATTAGGAAGTGTTTAAAGGAATTTAAAAACTTCCTTTAAAAACAAATAAATGAAGTCTATTTGGAAACTATGACTCATGAGCAAGTCTCACAATGCCCAGCTTAGGTTTTCTCCTTTTCTTCTCAACTGAAATGAAGAATAACACACTTAAGTAATCCATATCTTTGAAAATAAAATAGAATAGAATGCTTGGGATTTAACTCAATGAAGAGGTTTTTGTTTGGTTGTTTATACACACATACACACACACACACATATGGTTGTTTATACATACATAGATATGTATGTATAAACAACCAAACAAAAACATATATATGCTTCTTGAAGTGTCATTCATGTAAGTTTTATTTCTTTAGTTACTTTAAAAATATGTTGCTCACAGATTTAGAATACTATAACAAGTGACCACTTTTTAACTTCCATTTTATGTAGCTAAAAGCTTTATATTAGAATTAGTATACATCTTCCATCACATGATAATGAAGATACAGTTCACTTGTCTGGAGATATTTTATACAATATTACCCTAAGGCTTTTATGACTTGAAAAATTAAGAAATTTTTATTCTTTAAACATTTTTGGAGATGTTCTATGATTTTTTTCTGAAAGAAATTTATATTTATTTCTGAACAAATTGAAATAAATGATAGACGATAGTTTGAGAACTTCATCATTTATAAAACTGTCTTTCAAAAGTCTCAGAATTAGAAAACTATTTAAGACTGTTTATTATCTTTTTGTTCAACATAAAATAAAATATGTTCTTGTAGAGGGCATACCTTTTGGAGTTTCAGCCCTCTACATACTCTTAATTTTGATTTCCTAAAATATTCTCCCTTCTCAATACCCTCAACATCTTACAATTACAAATGTCTAATAAATATTCAGGATGTGCTTAAAATGGAAAATTTGGTAGTTAATCCAGTACCTTTTCTCTTACACTTTCCTCTGGAGTCTCTCAAACACTGAACTAACTCTAGAAATGCATTTGTTTACCTCATTACATGTGTATATCCCTGGAAAGTATACAGCCAGGATAAGTGGATTTTTCTGTAGCATTCAAAACTTTTCCATTTTCTGTAACTGAGGTTCCACATATGGATGATGCTATGCTGGCTGATAGAGCACCTGTGTTTCCTTGGTGTTAATTGTTAGGCCAAAATTAGCACTAGAGCAGAGAATCAATCCATACTTCATCGCGTCTCAGCTTCAGAGACTGCATGGAACACACAACCATATGCAAAAAATAACTAAAATATAAAATAATAGAATAAAAAAATGCACCAACACTCCTTCCTTTTAGTCTTGGCTTGTAGCATTTTCAAGTTGAATACCATCAGTATGGTAGCTGACCTAGATGCCATGTTCTCTGTCATTGAAGATGTTTGATAACATGGTTGAAAACATCAGGCTTAAAAGCTTGGGAGCAAGAACCCAGCCTTGTTTCATTCCACTGGTGATGAGCAGAGTACAAAAGCCTTGTCCATTATCCAGAATCTGAGCAAGCAATCTGTCATGAAACTGATATACAATGCTGATGGACTTCTCTGGGAAGCTACATTCTGACATAATTTTCCATAAGTCCTTGTGACTGATAGTAATAAACACCTTGATCTGACATGAAATTGTGTACAGACCTCTGTTCTGTTCCTGGCATTTCTCCTGGAGTTGTCAGGCAGGAAACACCAAATCAACCATTCCTTGGTTCTTTTAGGAACCACATTGACTCTCAGGTAGATCAGCATCTTCCAGGTGAGGGATCAGCCTATTAAGGAGGACTCTATCAAGATCTCTGCAGTAATGACAGACAAACCCTCCAATGATTGTGACAGGACGATTTATTCTCTTTATCTTTGTAGAAATGGACCATAGAGACATCCTTGAACTCCTGAGGGATATTATTCTTCTGTCACAGAACCTGAAAAATTACCCTTGGCTTTGTATGAACAATGGACATTCCCACCTTTAAATTTCAGCTGGAATAGAATCAACACCAGTTGCTTTGCCACATTAAAGGAACTTAATGGCATTGCCTGAACTAGGTTAGTATTTGAGAGGCTCCAGAAGAAAGTGCAGGAAAGAATATTAGACTGACTACCAAATAGAAGGTTTATAGACATGTTGTGTTGCCATCTTTGTTGTCTACCTGTAAAACCTGGACTGCATACCAGTTCCATGCCAAGAAATCGAATTGCTTCCTTTTGAATTATCACAGGATGATTCTGAAGATCATTTGGCAGGGTAAAGTACCAGACACTGAGGTCCTTTCTCAAACTAAATTGCCAAGCATTCAAACTTTACTCAGAGGGCACAACTCTATTGAAGTGGCCACATTGTTTCAACTGTCAAATATATGTTTGCCAAAAAGATTATTTTGTGAAGAACTCACACACAGCAAGAACTCACACGATGGTCAGAAAAAAGGTGATTCACGAATACTCTCAAGATTTCTCTTGAGAATTTTGGACTTGACTGTGTGACATGAAAGATACTGGTACATCATGATAAGCCTTCATCAGAGAAGATATTATGTGAGAAAAACATAATTGAAGCAGCTCAAAAAAACACATGTGCAAATTTAGAATCCACCTGAAATGTTCACAGGGGCTATTTGTGCCAGATCCATGGCAGAATATTCCAAACTGATATTGGTCCGATCAATCCCATTGTACCTTGACTCTAATGTAGTGATGTCATTTTGGTCCTCTATGAAGATAAAGGACAACAACCAACTAACCTTAAGAAAGAATATAGTAATTTTAATTGTTAGACAGTTATATTTAACAGATGTTATAAAATAGTCCAAAATATTAAAATTTAAAATCTATAGAACAATAATATTTTAGTGAAAGATATTTGAACACAAGTGCGAAGAAAACAGTGAGATAAAACTATTTTTTTATTTTAAGATATTGACATATCTTACACGTACAGTTTCATTAGGATCTCTTTTTGAAAGTATCATGGGACATTGTTTCCTCCGTCAAGCTGGCATCCACAGGGATTTTTGTTAAGAGGCATTCATAGCTGGTGTTTATTCATTTATATGCTTATAATTATAGTATTTACAACATCTCACACTGTGCTTATTTTCTAAGTGTGCTGAACTTTCATAGGAGTATGCACAAATAATAGAACTAGAGACAAAACAATTCTTATAACTGAAATGCTACTTTCTTAGCATTAGACTCCTCATGACTGCACCAAAAGGATATAGCAATGAACTTATCTAGAGCTACACATTACATTGAAAATTTTTGTGCTGGGTTAGCTCATTGCTCTCCCTAGGTAAGATAGTTTTAACTGCTGCCAGGTAACACACTGAATATTTCAAGGAACTAGTCTTGACCAACTCCTTAATACTCATAGCCAACTCACCTCTTAATAGGCTTCTTCTTTCATTTAACATTGATCATTTCCAAAACACATTTTGTTTGTTAACTTCAGCAGCATGTCCATTTTTAGAAGCCTAAACTGAGAAAAGCTACTTGTTTTTATTTTGATGAGAAATGTAGGCTCATCTTTAACATTAATAACATATTAGCAGTAACAGACAATAAAAAACATATATGTATGTGTGTATACATAGTATAAATATACACATATGTATATGTTTTTATTGTCTGTGTAGTCACTGAACATGTTCATGTACATAATATGTAGGGAGGGTATTCAAAATAATATTTAGCTTGGAATCAGGAGGTAGGGTCAAATCCTACCTGTCACTATTAGTAATTCTCTGGGAAAGTCACAAAATGTCCTTGCGTCTTTGTTTTCTAATCAGTAAGACGAAGTCTTTGAGGAACATATCACCTATAGTTTTGTAATCTTATGATGGCAAATTTTTAAGTAATAGTGGATAATGAAAGTTAGACTTAAGCTGTGGGGTCCTCTTTTAGAAGCTTTATAGATCCTTAGATTTAATCTCTCTATATATATATGGATAGAGATGAAGAGATAGTTTTTGTTTGCTTATCTATCCATCTATCTTCTATTTGTCATCTATCAATATATCATCCATATATCAATCATCTGTAATTTTCTATGAATCATCTGTCTATTCATTTATTTATTTTGCTTGTCAAAATAAGAATTTCATGAACATATTGATATACATAACCACTCTGTTTTTGTTTATGTTTCAAACTGTTATGTCACTGTTGAAGTAAACCTCCAGGTAGGAACTCCCTCTAACAATGTAGATGAAGAAATTGTTTATAAATAATTGTTTTATAGGATTGCTTGAGGGCAATCAAAATGTCATTTGTGTGCAATCCTGCACTTGTATGGAAGAGGTGGTATCTGAAATCAGATCTTCCTGACTCAGATTGGCCCCTTAATTTATATACTACACCACTTCTTCATATAATCATAGAATCACAAAATAGGATAATGTCACCTTAGTTCAATAATTTTTAGTCCATAGCCAAGTAGGATGAGAGATTCTCTACCTCAAACACATATAACATGGAAGGAGAAGCACACTTATTTAAATAATGATACATTGGTTTGTACATTAAGTCAATTCATATAAATAGCAAATAGAATATTGATGCATCTCTGTATAATTCCAGTGTTCATGAAGTGAAGATATTTATGTTCTTTATAAAACATGTGATATGAAATTGTAGCAAAGCCAAATCATAGTATAATGGACTCATCTGAATTTATGTCACAATGCAATCCACAAAACAATGAGTGTTGCTCATGGAAAACATCTAGAGATGGCTCTAACTTGGTATTAATGTTGACTGAAGGGACACATGTTTAAATAAGCAAGTGAAGTTAGTTGAGTTTTGTGTAATTTCAGAAAGCTCACCTGAGATTTCAAATTGAGAAATAACATTGCAAAACTTTAGGCTCATAGCAAAGATCTACAGAATTATCGATTCCAGGTTTGACTGGATGTCCTCTGAGGTTCCTTCCAGCTATTACCTTCTGTGATATATCCTTTCTAATTATCTGGGATATATCTTTATAAGTCTTGATATAACTGGGAGAAACAAATGAGCAAATCAGAAGACTGCCTTAAAAAGTAATATTTTATTTAAAAACTAATTTTTGAGGACAGTTCATTTCACAGACAATGTTTTTCTGTTTTTTAAAAAATAATATTTTGGTAGTTCTTGCCACATTTTTGCTTGACAAAGTAAAAAATAAAAGCTACAATAACACCTAACATTTGTATAGTACTTTGACGTTTGCAAAGCATTTTATAAATTTTTCATTGTAATTTCACAGCTCCCTGAAGATAGCATAGTTATTCAGTTTTTAGTCACTTATGTTTTTTCTTGCCTTCCAATATTACCTTATTAATTCTGTCTCTTTAGCAAGATTTTCTTTACCTCATGAAATTTGTTTCCTGAAGAGCTTTCATGGAAAGATAGATTTATCAACAACACAGCAACGACCAATGTTCTAATATCAAGACCACAGTTTTAAATGTTATTTGTACCTAGAAATGTGTTTGGACTTAAATCTTAAGAAAGCATAAACCTAGTGTCACATTATAGAAATATCATCTTCTATGACAGAAGACTCCTCTCAGAGGAAACCACCCATAAATCCTTAGTGATCTAGTTCAGATGGATCTGAATCGGTCCCTGTTCGGGCGCCAAAATGCGGGTGAGCTTTTTCTTCTCAAAACGCAGCCAGGTGATAAAAGTTCAGATCTTTTATTATCTCCAATATAGCCCGGTTAGCTTAGAGGCCTATCTCTCTGCTTGGTTCCAAGCGCTCTCTCCGAATGTCACCAAATCCAAAGGTCTGGTCCTTCAGCCTCCAGCCAGCTCCAGTCTTCATGTCATTCCGGTGAAATCTCGACTTGTAGCGTCTTCACTCTAGAACTCTCCGACTGGCCCATTGGCCTATTTATGCTCCTTCCAGAGAGAGGGATTATGGGTAGTTCTACTTAGTACCTTGTTTCAGGTTCTGCCCAAAACATCTTTTTGTAAGATTAGATCAACTCTAACTACTTAGCAGTTAGTAAGGATTCCAACAAATCCTCAAGTTTAAATCCTTGAAGTATTGAAAAGATATTTCTTCTTTGTACCTCTAGTACCTCAATAAAATTTGGATAGAAGATTATGTGTGAGTTAAAAAGATGTGTTCTCCTAAGTTTCACACCTATCCCTTATAGGAAAAAAATAGAATGGATTTCTGTTTAATACTCTTCTTCTACTCTTTTTATCATACTTTAAAAAAATGATTATTACATACTAAAGGTATGCTAAAGATGTACTCCATTTTGTGAAAGGTGCAGAAAACACGTATTAAGTTCAGAATGGTACAAATCAAAAGAATGTTATTTGTAATGGTGGAGAAGATTGTCATCTTCTAGGTAATGGGAAAACCACTCATGAGAATAAGTTAACCATTGGTTCACTAATTAAATGTGTAAGAAGCTTGATTCCTTCCTTCCTTCCTTCCCTCCTTTCCTCCTTCCTTCCTTTCTTCCTTCCCTCCTTCCTTTTCTTGTGCAGTTTTGGAGGACCTAGCTTTATAAAGAGAGAGAGAAAATACAAATTGGTTTCAAGGATTCCTTCCTTAACTTATTCCTAGAAAGTTGCTATGGTCATTGTCCATTCCACTATGAGTCCCATGTTATTTATAATTAGTCTTGAATCTGCAGCTACAGTTAAATCTACTTCTTTTTATACCTAAGGTTTACAGTGATGATCATGATGACTTTTTAAGAAAGAGGGAACATTCTCACCAATCCTTGCTTTAAAATGAAATTGTCTATTTTATGCATCTTGTAATAAAAACATAAATTAAAATAAAAATGACAACATTTTGTAGACACAAGAGACTAAATCTCAAAACAATTTGCCCACTTATACTTTACTAAGTTCTTGTGAGAAAGGGGCTCTTAAAATTAATAAATGATACATAGATTTAATTTTCATCCATACATATGATGAAAGATATACAGCATGAAAAATCAATATGTAATATGTGGATAGAGAGCTGTTCCAAACTGCAGAAGAAAGTCTAGAGTTCAAGTCCTGCCTTTGACACATATTGGTTATTTTTAAAGTTATTTAGTTTATATTAACTCAAGCAGTTTTTAAAGATAAATAGGAGTCCTTCCATGATTAGCAAAGGCAGTTTGTCACACAGTGCATCCAGCAACAATGACATCCCAGGCACAAGATTTGGTTGTTGTTAAGACTCTGGAAAGCTAAGTTCTCACTGTTTACAAAATATTTCATGTTGGTATCCAGAAAGGATCTCTGAAAAATTAAATGTAATATTTCAACTTCATTTTAAAATGAATTCAGTCTTTGAGGTCTTAGGGGATTTTTTTTTTTGTTTTGCTGGTTTCTTGCTTTCTAGGTATGAACATGTTTAATTGCTTTTGTGAACCAAGAGCACTTGAGCCCTCTGCTATTAACTAAGAATGGCAGGAAATTTATTAGTCTCACCTGCATTGGTCTTTTCTTGGTTCAGCCTAAGTAAGGCAAATTTAATTAGGTCAGACTTCACTGAAGCAAACAAAATTGGGAAGACATTATTAGGAGAATGACTTGTTGTTTGCTATGTCTTTCTTCTCCCCCCGCCCCCCCCATCCAAAAGTTTTAAAACAGGCCATTTGTCTTTAAATGACATTTCATTAGCTATATTACTTATGACAATATTCCTCAATTAAAAATAATAATGACGTAAAAATAAGAATTATACCACCTAAATGACAATTTTGGAAGATTTTGTACTCAAAGTATCTGTGTAACCAAAGATATCCAGGTTCTTGCTAATTGGTATCTAAAGCTTAAAGGTCACCATAATACTCATTTATTTAAGAAGGTTCCCAGTTTCTTCCTTTTAAACCTTTCACATTCTGAATTACATCTATCTTTTTGGCTTTATAATTCATTATAATATATTGATATAATATATAGCAATATATTATATCAATATATTCATTATATTTTAGCCAAATAGCCCTATTCTTTATATGTAACACTTCTCTTTATGCATATGTTCCTTTGATCAGTTTCTTGTGCTTCAAGATTCTTTCTTTTTTTACCCCCACATCTTGGAATGCTCAAGTCCTTTTAAAGACTTGAATCAAGTTCCACTTTGTATGGGGATTTTTCTAATATCTAATACTTGTCAGTCTCAGAATTTCAGAATTGATTTGTATTTATTTTCACATATATTATATTGACATATATACACAAAATTCATGTATTTGGAGAGAGAGAGAGAGAGAGAGAGAGAGAGAGAGAGAGAGAGAGAGAGACACAGAGAGACAGAGACAGAGACAGAGACAGAGACAGACAGAAACAGAGAGAAAGAGAGGGGGGAAGGAGGGAAGATTCTTGCTTCCCAACAGAACATACTCTTTTTGGATCAAAAATTTTTATTTTTTTTTTGTCTTTATCCTTGTCCCTTCACCCTTATCTCTATCACAGTGTTTAGCCTGTAAAAAAGCACTATATCCTGTATAAATCAATAAATATGTTGATAGCACGATAGTAAAATTGTATTCAGTAAAACCAGGTGATAAGGTGGCTGCTCGAGTGAAAGCTGTGGATGGGGATGAGCAATGGATTCTGGCTGAAGTGGTCAGCTACAGTCATGCTACCAACAAATATGAGGTGGATGACATTGATGAGGAAGGCAAAGAGAGACACACCTTGAGCCGAAGACGTGTCATCCCACTACCACAATGGAAGGCCAATCCTGAGACACCCTGAAACTTTATTCCAGAAGGATCAGCTTGTGCTGGCATTGTACCCCCAAACCACCTGCTTTTACCGGGCTTTGATTCACACTCCTCCACAACGGCCCCAGGAAGACTACTCTGTCCTGTTTGAAGATACTTTCTATGCAGATGGTTATTCAGTAAAACCCAATATTATAAGATAAATCCATTATTTTAACTTCAGGTAGAGAAGTGTCTAGTTTACAGAGAGTATGTACACTGACAAATAGGACACTTTTATTAATGGGAATCTTTTAAAAACTTAATAATAGATCCATTAATAGAGACATTACAAAGGTACTTTTTAAATATATGAGTGGTAAAGGATTTATAAAATCTAAAAGTCTGGGTAACTTGTTACTGAATCTAATTGTAATATAAAATCCTAGTGATACAGATATTATTTTAATCATATATTTATTTATTTTGAAAGAGTATTCTCATGACAAAATACAAGGGTTTTTGGAGAAATCTGTCAATGAATCACTTACGGCATTATAATTTTCATATTTTTGGCTCTTCTTTGAAGAATATCTGAGCACTTTATAAATGTATTTGTATGAACCTTTTATGTGGGTTGTGATGGAAAAATGAATTCATTATATTGAAAAATGCTGAAATGACCACATTAACATACAGAATTCTTTTTGGCAGTCAGGAAGCACTTTATTAGCTATCGGGTTTTCACAAACTTGCTTTGAAGGGATCATTTCCAATATCAAAAGGGAGAGTCTACTTATTATCATTTATTTAAAATTTGATTCAATTTGCCAAAAACTATTCTATGCCCAATACAGTTAAAAATGTACTTCATTGGTATCTAGGCAGTTGTACTCTAGGAAAAGCCTATGTGGTATATCTGTTCCACATGCCTTTAAGTACTTGTCTATGTTAATTGTATGTATTTATATCTTATAAGTTTTATGAAGGTAGGACTGATGTCTAACCTAAATAGTGTATCTCCCCCCTGAGCACAGTTATCATTTTAAAATGCCTAAATATGTTTAATAAATGTCTTTTGAGTTAAAATAAACACAGGGTAATAGATTTAAGATTTAAAATACCTAGATCAACTAGTTTAACTTCCTTATGACTATGTTAGCTAAGGTTGAGTGGCTTATGTAAAGTCACACAGTAACTAACAGCTCTCTTGATGCCAAATATGGTATGTTTTGGTGAACTAGTTGATCAATCATAGTAAATACATTTATATAATTAATGTGAGTTAGTAGCCAAGTTACAAAACCCAGAATTGACATTTGAAGAGAATTCCAATAATCATCTCATTTTGATCACATGAATCATTTTATCTCTATTGAACATTCAGGGTAGAGTTAAGTCAAGTAAATTTGAATCCATTTGCTCATTTGGCAAATTCATAATTTTTACAAACTTTCTTGATAAGCTCATTTGTGGAAAAATATCAACTATCTGCATTAGAGTTCTAGATTTATAAGTCATATTTTCTATCCCAAATATTTTGTTATCTAATAGAGATAAATAATAGATATACATACAAACAACCACAATACATGATAGCATATAAACAAAATCATTTGAATAGTATAGACTATGAGAATTTAGAAGAGGAGACGTTTACTTTCATTCAAGTTATGGAAGGAAATTTCATTGAAGAAGTGATCTTTGAATTTGAAAGATGGAACATATTTATAAAGAGAGACTAGAATGCAAAATCAGAGAAAGAAGAAAATTTGAAATTCAATTAGGGAATAATGAATAGGCTAGCTTGTCTAGAAAAGAATATTTGGGGATGGGAGTTTTGGGAAAATGAATATGAAGACATGTTTTGACCAATTTATTGGAGATCTTAGATTTCTTAGTAAGATATATGAATTCTACCTAATATGCAATAGAAAATTATTGAGGAATTTTGGATAGGGATTGGCATAATGAAAGTAATATTGTAGGAGAAATATTCTTATGGTGGCATGTGAAAGGATTGTGGCTGGATGGGTGGAGAGATCATATCATTTTCACCTTACTTTGTTGGGTTCCTTCTTTTGAATGAAAACTCAAGTCGTCCTTTTGTCTTGTAGAAAAGGCAATTGTCAGCAAGACAAGATAATTAATTTATAACTATATATCTATATCTATATATCTATATCTATATCTATCTATCTATGTATATATGTATGTATGTATGTATGTAAATATAATAATGTCTACAGACTGAGTAATTGAGTTTCCCCATTAATATTAAATATTTTTATTTCACCTAACTCAGACATTCATCTTCTAATTCTTCTATTTGAATCACTAGTTTGTAGGGGTCTATATTTTCATTTCTCTTCCTTCTCATCTTTTTATCTTTGCTTTAATTCTTTCGATAATTTTTGTAAGCTTTTTGTATTCATAGATTTTTACAAAATCATATAAGTTGTTTGAACAAGACATAAAATGGAATCATAAAATCTTGTGATTGGAAGGATTCATGATCATTTACCTAAATATATTTAATGCAGGATTTCTTATCATTAATAACAAGTGGTGAAAGGGCTAAAAAGTGGAGGGATTAAGGCCATACCCAAGATTCTTGGTACAATGACAAAGGCCATCTCATTGAATACTAAAAATTGAGAATAAATCCCCAAGTTTTTTTTCACATTAGGTAATTTAAAAACACTTATCTTTTACTTGCTACTAAACTTCCATCAGAAGAAAAATAAAGGAAAAAACCTTGATAAAAATTTAAAACTCTAACTTATCTTATAAATATCTGCTGCTGTAATATAGTTTCCAAAGAATACCTTTCTGATCACATCACCACCCTATTCAAAATGTTTCAACTAATCCCAATTGGATATAATTAACAACAACAGCACCACATTTTATCCTGTCAGTCAGGGCTTTCTAATTTCTGGTTCCAAAATATCTTTCCAGGCTTTTTTTCTCCTCCCCTCTTTATAATCCTACTCTCATGGTAAACTGGATTTTAACAACATGTCACATTTTCTCACTTTTTTGACTGCTCAGGTTTTTCCTTCTACCTAGAATATTTCCTTTCCCATATTAACTTTTTAAGTTTTACTTTTCATTCAAGAAATGCCCAGGTAAATTGCAAATTCTTCATGATTCCTTTTGCTGAAAATCAGTTTTCCTGTCCTTTATATGTTTCTGGCGAATTACTGCTTTATAGAACAAAAAGTATTCCAATGGAAGTGTATTAATATTTTATTTATTTCACTCAATTATACTTCAAATATATTTCAAAAAGGTTTCATGCCTTCTTCATCTCCACATTTCTTATACAGACCCAAAAAGTTTCCTCTATGCAGATAGAGCTTGCTCTCAAGTAACTCTTGGTTGTCTTGAAGCATGTTTCTCTTTCCTAAATTTTTCCTGAAATTAGACTAATGGAAGAACAAGGAATTCCTGTTTTGAATAGTATACACATATTCAGGAAAGGAATTATATTAAGTAACTTACTACCAAAGTCAGCATTTGCTGAAATTTCCATGTGATTTAACTATAAGAAAACTTAATGTTTGCATTTTGAGGTATGCTAATCTTTTTCTAGATTCTGAAATGGAAATACCTGATGTCTTCTTTAGGCTACTTTTGTGCTAGATAGCTCTGTTCCATTGAGGATAACTTATTTTTTATTTCTACTTAGCAGAGATTTGATGTTATTATAAGGATATTCCTTATAATAGGACTTAGGTATTTGGGGTAGTAGAATCATTTTTATAGATGATCTAACCAGGAATAAAATTATCATAAAATTCAAAAATCACAAAATGTTAGTGATAGAAGAGACACTGGTGATGTCTCTTCATTTTGCAGATGGGAAGAACAAGACCAAGAGGTAAAATTAATTATTTGAAACCAAACAGCAGAATTGTGACTCCAACTTGTGCTATCTGTCTCATGGTTCAATGTTCTTTCTGCCACATACTCCATTTTAAGATTAGCACTAACAATTTATCATAATTACTACAAAATTAATTTGATTAAAACCAAAATGAAACTTGATAAATTAAGTGATAGAAATATGTAACAAGTCTTGATAAAATCTGATTTTGAAAAGTTAATGGAGGACTGTGGATTTTTAAATGAGTTTTTAAGTGCTTTGTTACACAGCTATATTGAATGTAGGTAATTTTCAGAGCTTTATCTCAATTATTATTATTATAGTATAATCAATGTATATTGCCTATATCATTTTAATACATAATAGAGATATTTGTTTCATAGTATAATGAAATCATATTGTCCCTGAAGGTTATTGTCTCCATAAGGGCTAATCCTGAACTTATTGAGATGCATTAGGGCTAACTTTTATAATAACTCAATTACATTCAGCTTAGAGGAAATTTCCTTAGCAAGGAAATAATTTTGATCATGTAACCCATATATTTATTCTCTTAAAACTGCACAAGTTTGTGTGAGGCAATTTTCTAAACAACCCACTTTTGAAAATGCATCTTTTATAGTTTATGTTTAAAGGAAGTCAATAAAATTGCATGTAATTTTTATATCTTATTCATGTACACACTGAAAGAAATGGTTATTGTGACTTGATATCCTTATTTTATTTGTAGACATTTTATAAAGTTGGTAATATTAGTCTTAAGCTACTTGAATAAGAGTCTCTTTAACTTTTTATATTTGTCTCCTTTATTTTTACTACATTGCCAACGTTAGTGAGATTTTAGGTCATCAGATGTTTTGAGGACAAATTCTTCCTGAACCTGAGTCTCTAGGGCTAGGTCTAGGGACATCTTGAAGATTTCTAGCTCCTTTCAGGTCAGTTCCTTCCTAGTCTTTTCCTTTAATAACCTGAATTGGGATTTGCATCATCTATCTGCTCTCTTGAAGTTGGAAACCAGAAGAACCTGAAGTGACCATAGAACTCACAGAACACTAGAAGAGATCCAAAGAGACCTATAGAATCTTAAAGAGACTCAAGAGTCTCTTTCAAGAGCAAATTTACTTCACTCCATTCCTCATGCAGACTCAGGACATTGGTCTCGACCAATGAGAAGATAATTTCATTTTAATGGATTTTGGAACTGAACTTACATTTTTATATTCTCTCTCCATCCCCTTTCCCTTCTCTTTCTCCCTCTCCTCCTTCTCTCTCTATTCTTCTCCCTCTATTTCTCTCTCTTTCCTTCTCCCTTTTTCTCTCTCTTTCCCTCTCCCTCTCTCTGTTTCTGTCTTTCTCTCTCCTCTTCCCTTTTTCCTATTCCCTTTCATTTTCTCTCTTCTTCTCCTTCTCCTCCAGTATCTTTGCCAAGAAAAACTCTAAACCATTATCAGAAAGAGTGTATTAAAAACTAATGGTAATATACATCTAAACCAATTGATCGATCACTTTATCTCATAACTTATACCATATGAACAGGTTACAGGTTAGATAATTATTTTATTTCAAGTAGTCACCAAGCATCAGTGAATCATAAAGTATCCCCCCTTATATTTCAAGTTTTGTGCTGGGCCCTGGGACTACAAAAAATAAAAATGAAGCAATCTATTCCTTCTAAGAATTTACAACATAATCAATTTGGATAGAAAAGACAGATCATCTTAAGTTGGTAATCAGGAAAGATAGATATATATATATATATATATATATATATATATAATATATATATATATATATATATATATATATATATATGTATATAGTGAAACTCCACTGCAAATATAGTGAATCAAACTATGATTCAGAAGACCAAGTTTCTTTTTTTTTTCCAGATCCTCCACTAAATAGCTACCATCTCTTGTGAACATGACTAGGGTAGGTTTCTCTTCCATAAGCTGGCAAGTTTGGATTAAGTTTTTTCTTTCAACTCTAACATTCAATGATTTTTATTCTAGTTCCCTTCTCCTTTATTTACCTCATAAAGGCTAGCCGGTGTTTTAAAAACATCACTTCAATAGCTGAGTGGAAGTTGGATTGAGATGAGGTGAGATTTGTGCCAGGAATACCAATCATTGGGCGGTTATATAGTCCAAGCATGAAAAATAGACCTTAATTAAAGTGATGGCATTTTCAGAGAAGAGAATGGAACATATTTGAGAGATATTAGGAGGGTAGATTTAAAAAAAGCTAAGCAACAAATTGCATGCTGAGATTAAGAGAAGTCTAGGATGAAATCTAGGTTGCAAGTCTGGGTGAATAGTAAGATTCCGGTACCTTAACAGGATTTAGGAAAAGCTTTAATGAGTTCAATATTGGACATATTTATTTGAATATGGCTATGGAACATTCATTTCAAGATGTTTCATAGGTGATTTGAAATGTGATATTGATCATTGGTCATCATCGATCATGATACTGGCCATGATCATTGGACCATGGTATTGGTCGTAGAATTAGATAAATAGATGTGAGAATAATCTATGTTATAACGAAGATTAAATTCATAGAAGATAATGAAATTATCAAGAAAAATTGAGACAACACTGTTTTAATGAATGTTTTTTGAAAGAGATACATGAGAAAACTATATTTCATTTCCTCCTTCTTATTGCGGGACAATAAAATAACCTTTTTGACCATACTTCCATATTTCAATATTCAATATTTTCTTCTCAACATAAATGTTGGTTCAGATTAGAATCAATTATGTAGGATACTGTCCTTTTAACAGCTGCCAATTCAAACATTTTACTAGATACTTTTATTGTCCCTAAAATTCTCTAATATATAATTTATTGAATCTGGTATAGTGGCCACACAGATGGCCAGGACCCCTGCAGAAAGTACAATAGTCTACTTTGTTCCCCTAAGAAAGTGACAGGGGAAAGTTTCTAGAGAAAGTTTTACTGAATCAATATTTAAAAAGGAGGGATCAAATTCTTTTTTATTTCATTTGCTTCAGGTTGATGAAATGCTATGTGACTCCATATACATAAGGGATATAAAGGTGAAGATCTAGGAAATGTATTATCAGAGGAAAAAATATGGACCACATAATAAAAGCAATGGATGACAAAAAAGACTGATTATTACACTAATGTTAGTGAAAAGACCTATAAGAAGCCTTCCATTGTTTTGGGTAGATTCTTTTGTAGAGAATTTATTGGAAGTCCTAGACAAGATTGTTTAAAATTAGAGACCATCAAAGCATCACCTTTTAGATGAATGGAAACTATACTCTCATTAATGAGATCACAATTCCATTAAATTATAAAAATACTTTCAACTTTTATATAGATCATCTAAAATAAATTTAATTCCTTTGCCTATGGTTTCATTTTATCTTCATAAGAGCTGGTGTGCTTGGTCCCCAAATTGTCATTAAAAAACTAATTTTTCAAAGATACTCCTATACTAGGTGAAATAGTTACAAAGGCAAAAACATGACAATCCCTATCTTTGAGGAAAGAAAGATCATAGAATTAGATCTTAGAATTAAAAAGAAATTTATTATTCCTACCTTAAGGAAAGGAAGATCAAAGGTTAAGCAATTTTGTGAGTTATTTATATTCTTTAACACACTAGTAGAATAATTAGTTTGCCAAGTACTCAAATTTCCTAATTACTAGTCTGCTGTGCCCTCAATCCTAGTCTCTATCTCATTCTCTTTCTCCTTACATAAAGTTACTTCTTTTCTGTGTAAACATATAAATAGTTTTTCTCTGTGTTGAGCTGAAAACTGTTAGATCTTTTTTTTCAGATGCAAAAGTCAGACTAGATTTAAATCAAAATTTCTGTTTCTACAAAATAAGTGTCAGAAATGACCTGAAAAGACAGGTTTTCCCAACAAAAAGGTCAGTTTACTTTGCATGAAGTACTTTATATGGTGGATGAGACCACATACTTCTTCCAATAGCACTGAATGAAGCAGTTCATTCAAAATTAAGTTGAATTTTTCATTAGCAATTCTATGTGAATGTCCAAGGTTCATCAAAAATGAACTTCATAAATGAATTCTTACATATTGTAATTAACACAAGTGGTACAGCTTAAAAATACAAATTTAAGTTAGTGTTTCATAGATTAACTTATTAAAATATTATTGACCTTTGTAGGATAATTCTTAAAGGATTTAAGGATTCTTAAAGGATAAGTGTTTTGACATGTTGCCTATTTGATACATGGGTATCATAATATTAATCACAGGGCTTCTCATCCCGCAATCATCGGCATCCTTCAATGTGTAGCCCTCTTGCATGTTTTTCTCTTTTTTGACACGGTATCTGATTATTTCTTCAGCCATCATCTCCATGTCAGTGATTCCAAAATCTATATCCTTAGTCCAAACTTGTCCACTGTTGTTCAGTTTAGTCTTTCCAAATACCTATAAGACAACTAAATATAGATTTCCTACTGATTGCTTGATTCATCACGTCCCAAATGACAAACATGATTTTCTTTTAAAACAGAAGCTTTTGAATTACTATTTAAGAGTACCACATTATCTAAACCATGATAAAAACCTCAGTACCTCTATTATTCCATTGCTCTCATCACAATTGCTTAATCACCAAGTCTTGACACAATTAGTATGCTTCTACAATGTCTTATTTGTATCCTTCTTTTCTTTTGCTACTGTCATCATCATAGTCTGAGACCTTGTTCTCTCTCACATAACCTTGGGTAACTTCTGAATTAGTGCGCCTACCTCTGATTTCTCCTTTCTCCCATTCATCATAATTATTCATGCTATATGAATATCCTTAAAATATAATATTATTCTCTTTCTTAAGGGCTTTGAGAGACTTCTTGTCAATTATTAAATTAAGTCTTAATTCATTATCCTTTCATTTAACACACTCTGTGATTGGACCCAAATCTTAACTTATAGTCAATTATTCTCCTACCTTATATTTCACTCAAATGAAACTCTTTGCCATTCATTGAAAATATTTTTCCCCAATTTTTTTCTGCTTGACTCCTCTCCCTGTTGAAATCTACTTATCCTTCAAATCTTAACTCAAATGCTATCTTGTTTATGAAGATTTGCCTAGCAGATTTGACCTTTGCCTCTTCCAACCATTCATTAAATTTTTATTATGTCCCATTTATGACATAATATATTTTGTCTTATACTATAATTATCTATCAATCAGCAAGAGTTTATTAAGCCCCTACTATGTGCCAGATATTATGCTAAGTAATGAGTATAGAGTAAAAATGAAACAATTCTCATTTTGAAGGGGTTTACAATTCTTTTGATAAATATTGTGCATTTTAAAACATATACAAAAGAAGTTCATGGCACTTAGGCTGGGAAAAGAGATCAGGAAAGATTTTGCAGAGAAAACTATGTGAGTTGAATTTCAGTGGAAATAAAGAACTCTATAAGGTAGACATAAGAAGGGAGACAATTCCAGGCATAGAGAATAGCCAGTACAAATGTATAGAGGACAGGAGAGAAAAAGTACCATGTGTGAAGAACATGAAGAAAGATAATTTGCCTAGACCGGGAGTGTAGACATGGGAACAATATACAATGGGATTAGCAAAACGTTTTAAGGGATTTGTTTTTGAGGGCATGAAACTTATCTTATTTGCTGCAAAAGCAAATTCAGTGTTTATACATAGTTAACACTGTTTATTGAGCAAATAAATGAAATAGCTGACCAAATCTGAGATCATGCTTATAAGCACCTAATATTTTATAATTATTTTATAATATTATGAGATAGAATATAGTTTAAATATAAACACAAAGAACATCCCCCATGGGTTTATAAAACCACTCTGAAATATTAAGCTCATAACTCTACAAGATAATGTTATTCATATGTGTATAGCACCAAGATCATTGAATCTCAGAGTTATAGAGAAACTTAGAGCTTTGCTAGTCCAACCTTAATCTGATGAAGAAAATCACCTGTAAATAATATTTATGAGCAAATAGCCATCCAGCTTCCAGATGACAATCTGGAATGTGTGAAACTTATTGCCTCATAAGGCACCAATTCCATTTGTGCATATTTGTAATTTATAAAAGTATTTTTCCTTATACCAAGCTTAAATTTTTCTTGCTTACATTTCTAACAATTGAATCTTGTTATATAATCTGGGGCCAATGAAAAGTCTAATCCTTCTTCCAGATATAATTATAATTCTTCAGATATTTGAAGACACATACCCTTCATCTTCCTCTTTTACCTCTAATGAAGTTTTCCTGTTTTAGGTGAAATATTCTTAACCTGGAGTCCATGGACATATACTTATACAAATATTTTGATAACTACATTTCAAAATAATTGATTTCTTTTGTAGTTCCATTTTTTAATTTTATTAACTAAACAACATTATTCTGAGAAGCAGGTCTATATAGGCTTTACCAGACTATCAGAGGGGTATATTATATAAAATAAGTTGAGAACTCCTACTCTAGAATAAAAATAGCCTATTTCTTTAGTTTTTCTTCATATGACATGGTGTGGGCTTCTTCCTTTCTGATTAACCACTTCTAGATTAGCTATAAGTTATCTTTATTATAGCATTGAAATTTTATTCCAGTAATCAGTGAGCATAGCAGGCTAGGAACAATAATAATTTACATCCTAATTATTAATCACAAGTCATTCAGTTTTTTAAGGATGTGCCTCTTTTTATGTGTCATTCAGAAAAGGTGTCTTAGAATAGCTATTTGTAAGACATGTAGAGCAAATCACACTCCGTATACACCTTAGCCCTATCAAAAATGGGAATTATTGTGTCTGGATCAAATTCAGATATTGAAGGTAATTCTGAAGATAAATGGCTCCACTCAGGGAAGTACTCACCTCAGCAAAGTGCACTCCTTTCAAACCAGCTACCTTCCTCCAACCTGGAGTTCTTGGCTATAACCTCCAATCTGCACATCCATAGGATAACTCTATTGCTAAGCAGCAAACTCCCTATAGTGACAGTGCTTGGACTCCATTGCAAGGTTCTTCACAAAGCATTTCTTTCTCTATTTCTCTATTAAGTGATATATAATATGATGTTATGCGAATTCCTATAATTTCCAGAGTTGACTGATTTTTATATTAGTAATACCATCTTTGGCCAACTTAACATAAAAAGTATGTGAGTAGTGTCTAATTTCAATAATCTAATGAAATAAAGGGCAGCATTACTAGAAAGCACTTGATCATATTTGTACCACATGAGAAGCTAGAGAAAAGAGGAAGACCATAAATTAGAATATATTTGGTCCCTTGGGGAACTTGTATGTGAATTTGAGGTTTTAAAATACACAGAGATGAAACTAGTCAAAAGAGATTGCAAAATACCATTGAAATAAATGTAAGTGTGTCTTTCTTATAAAAGAACTAGTATTTAAGACATTTTTTAAAAAGGCCTTCCATTCTAGGATACTATGATATAACGAACATTTATATATCATTTTAAGGTTTCTACAGTGCTTTGCGGATATTATAATTTTATCTTCACAATTCTGGGAGTTAATTTCTGTTATTATCTCCACTTTACAAATGAAAAAACTGAGTCCAACACAGGTTAAGTGACTCAGTCAAGCTCACAGGCTATTACATTATAAAACTGAATTTGAAATAGGGTCTTTTTGACTCTAAAGTCTAGCTCTCTGTCCTTATATCACCTAATTATCTGACCAAATACTTAAAGATTGATTTCCTACCTGTCTAGAATGTGGTAGCATTAGTCTGAATCTAATTTCCAGAAGATATATATTTCAAATTAGATCTTGCAATAGATAATGGATATAGGAAGGGAGCTCAGCATAGAGGAAAGAGTGCTAGATCTTTACTTATTGCTTGGGGTTCATACAGATTAAGTGACTTGACTTTTGTCTCATTCTTGACAAGTGACAGGTGACAATCAAGAACTCAGGCTTTCCAGACTATCAAGCTACCAAGTATTTTTAAGCACTTGCTGTGTACCAGATGCTGTTCTAAGTTCTGAGAATACAAACAAGAATCAACAAGCAAAGCAATATGTGCCCTCAAGAAGTCCAAATATAACAGAACACAATATCTAAAAGCAAGTTGAGAGATGGAGAGAAGAAGGTATTTATAAGGGGATATAGTAGAAAAAAATCCGTAAAGTCAGGAATAGATTCCATAGAGTATCAAAGGTTCCGGAAGGTCACTAGAAGGGGCCACAAGAGAGAAAGATTTTCTAGTGGATGAGGGTTATAGAAGGATCTTGCAGGGTGTAGAATCTGGTGTTAGGAACAGTTGGAAGAGTTCTGTGAAAGGAATTTAGAGGAATGAATGACTTTATATCCAGTGAGAAATAGATAATTTGTTATACTTCTTGACATTCTCAAAATGAAAACAGAAGACTCAATTTTTAAGATATCAGTTGGATGTATTTGGAATATTTTTCAAAAGTTAACTGCATATAGCTTTTCAGCATTAATGGTTGATCAATTTGTTGGGCAAATGCCACAAAACAACTAATGTTAATTTTCTTAATATGAGATCCAAGACTGAAAGAAGAAAAATCAGTTAGCATACTACAGATACATTTATTGTATCCTTAGGGGAAAAAAAGCATTTTTCTCCCCCTCCTTTTAGATACTTCCTTATAAAAGATAAATGAAATTGACTATTTAATGACTGTAGACATCAACTTAGGTGGTACCATCATCTGAACACTTTTCATTTTCTTCTAGATGCCTACTGAACTCATTGAAGGCATTAGAACAGGGCAATTTTCTTGGAGAGGTTGACAGCATATAATCCCCCTACTTTGAGACCAGTAGTTCAAGATTTATAACCCCTTTTAAAATGAAGATCTTTTTACAATTCACTTTCTTTGAAACAGACAAAATTGGAAAAAAAACAGAGAAAATTTAAAGAACCATGCTAAGAGCAGTCCTAAAACTGTATATTAAATGTTATTAAAATTTTACCTATTTCTAAATGAAACAAGAATCTCATTTCCAAAAATACTGTATTAATTCATCACATTCGAATGGGGTTGTCATGTTAAGACTCCCCAATTGAATGAATGAACCCAGTTTTATGATCTTCATTCACACGTACACTGTTATTTCATTGGAAAGACATAGGTTCCAGAAAATTATGCTTCTTTGGATTTTTTCAAACTGCCTCCTTTTTTTGCCATAGTCTTGTTTCTTTTTAGTAAAGGTCTTGGTTGGAGCATAGGCATTTCAGTGTCTGCTAATTAGTATAAATAAACTACTAATTACTATAAATAAAAGTATTCTAATCTATTAATGTTTCCACAATAGTTATATTGTGAGGACCCTGGGTTCTAATGCATAATTATTGAAGCAGGCCAAAGTTAACCTTTTTTTGTTTTTTGTCTTTCCCTTGTCCTGAGGAAAATGTAGGCTTATAAGCACCAAGCAGTGCAAAGCAATTGTTTTTCCTATTTTACACATAGGTAGAATAAATACAATAATTATAACCTAGAATAACATGGACTATATTTATTAAAAAAATAAACTACTGGGGTTTTCTTAGATACTTCAAAAATTGTTTTTTAGGTTCCTTATCAAGCAAAGTCACATCACCACTGAGACACAAAATATTTTTTCCATCCCAGCAGTTAAATATTGTCTTTAACTCATAGTTCTCCCCTTTATCTCTATATGATAGATATATAAAATATAATCTCTCATTTTTTTCTCTTTTTCCTCCCTTTTTGTGGTGTACTTTCCTTGGTTATTTTCCTTTCCTTTCCATTGTTATTTTATTTTTTTCGCTCTGCAGTCTCTTACTAGTATTTGGTGTGTCTAGAATTATTGGTTTCAGTTCAGTGAGTGGCAACCTTTTAATCCTTGATCATGTAGGAAGTAGAAAAAAAGTCAGTAGATATGAGAAGAGTGAAAAAAGAAGGGAAGTTCCTGCTTAGGAAGCAAGAGATAGTATCTATAAGTATCTATCTGTTATGAAAAGTTTGAAATGGATATAGAAAGCTAATTTCCTGTCAGGAATCACTTCATTAAACATCCTTGATTTCTCATGAATGTTGAAACATACCCCTTCTACCAGAGATAACATGGTTAAGGGGGTAGAGTATTTGCTTTAGAGTCAAAAAACCCTGATACCCATCCAGGTAGAATCATGGGAAATTCCTCTAATCTCATTGTCAGTTTCTTCATCTGCAAAAAGAAGCTCACAATAGCATCTACTTCTGAGAAGAGAACAGTATTAAATCACTCTCTGGTTTCACTTTTCCTTGTCCATCATCTCCCATACAGGTATTGCTACCTCTCAGAATATCAAAAGGGAGACAAGAAATTACTTACTTAGTAATATCTGCAATTGGAAATGAACAAATAGGTCAAATAAAGTATAACTTCTTCCTGATAATTGTCCAGTTAGAAGCATTTTTCATGTAGTGTGATAACCATTTTTTGAAAACAACTGAGCACTTACAATCCAGACAGAAGTCCACGTCCGAATAAGAAATAAGAATTTCATTTTCTGTGCTCATGACCTTTTGCTGATTGTCTTCACTTAGGTTTGGAGGGAAGGTTGGACAAGCCTTAAGATTAAAATGTTGCTATCTCCCTAAAATTCTTCCAGGAGTGTTTCCATTATATCCTTCATAAATATAGACAAATACATAATGCATGTGTGTGTGTGTGTGTGTGTGTGTGTGTGTGTGTATATATATATATATATGTGTGTGTGTGTGTGTGTGTGTGTGTATATATATATATTTCCATATACATTCCTACATATGTATACATACAGATATACTTTTAATATAGGCATGATACATATATACATATATAAATGCATATACATATATATATATAATTAGTTGTATATTGTAAAAAAGTGTTGTCTTGGGATTGATTAATGTAATTGCCAAGGCAGCAAAATCTGTCCAGTTGCCTTGAGTTCATTAAAGAAGACTACCAATTAGTACATACTGTGGTTAATTTAGAAGCAAGTTACAATTTGTCTTGTCAGATGAGACTCAGAGGAAAACCCTAAACAACTACAGAGAGAGGCAATTATGATAGAGAATTAGTCATGAAAGTTTTATATTTTTTCCTTGTGGTGAAGCAAAAAAGGCACTGGATTCGGACTAAGGGGATTTGGATGAAATCTTTATTCTTCCAATATCTTTTGATCTTAAATATTTGACATCTTTGAGTGTTCCTTTCCTCCTGTGTAAAATGGAGGTAATAATAATGTTTATACAGGGGCAATTAGGTGGCACAGTGGATAGAGCACCAGCCCTGTAGTCAGGAGGACTTGAGTTCAAATCTGGACTCAGACACTTAACACTTCCTGGCTGTGTGACCCTAGGAAAGTCACTTAACCTCAATTGTCTCAGCAATATATACATATATATATATATATATATATATATATACTAGAATATTATCTCATTAATATAGGAATATTGTAGATGAGGAAATTCTATCTACACCAGTGAAGGTCAATGCCTTCTCTGTAACTTAGCATACTCTGCCTCTCCTATGATTGTTAAGAGGAAGAACTAAGACCTCATGTATAAAAGATTGGCACAAACCCAAAAGATACAAGCCAAAGTCAGCTATTATTTTTGTTTTCCATTGTTGTTGTTATATAGTAGTGTATTATTAGAAATTAAAAGGCAATGAGGCTATCAATGATGACCTTTTTAATGCTGAAACTTGCAATGAGATTGACTATTTATTTTAATTCTTCTGAAATAATACTCGTATAGGTCAAATTTCAATTAGTGATTCAAAGCTGTGTTTCCTATTAACAGCCTCAGTAGCCATTTGATGCCAAAGTAAGACCATTTCCTTTGACTGATAGTGACTTGGAAATGGTTTTACATTAGAGCTATCAATCTGTTGTATTGACTTCAACATGGTAGCTTCACAATGCCATTATAAATCCTTCAGTATCTAATGTGATTGAGATACTTTTGCTTCTTTCTGCAGGGAGATTTTTAAGTGACCATTGATTTCTTTAGTTTTTGGTTGCTTTCCCATAATAGCTTATTATGGGCTTTTGTTTTTGATTGGAAATGAAAAGGGGGAGAGGGTCAGACCTGTGATTACATTGATTCAGAAACTCTCAGTGTAGAAATAGTGTCCAACCTTGCACATCATCAGATCACTAAGTATACCTATATAGTATGGTAGACAGAACACACAACTTGGAATCAGCTCTACCTGAATTCAAATCCCGTCTCAGATACTTAACTGTGAGAGTCTGAGACAAATCAGTTTTCCATAGTTTCCTCCTTTATAAAATTTAACTCTAAATAGCACCAGTCTTCAAAGGCTGTGGGGATCAAATGAGATAATGTTTGTAAAGTGCTTTGCAAGCCTTCTAGCACCATATAAATGATAATAGTAATTATAATATGATTACTATTATCATTTTTAATATTAGTATTCTCTCAAAAATTTGGTTGAGGTTGCTGAGATAGACATTAATTTGTTCATGTATGTACAGTTCTTATGTGTCAGAAGCAGGGGAAGTTTCTTGTCTGAGATAATATTTGTAAAGCAATTTGCACAGTGCCATGGCACAGAGTAGGTAATATCTAAATGCTTGTTTTCTTCCTTTATTTCAGCCCCCATAGCATGCTGTCTCTTGTGTGTGTGTGTGTGTGAAAGAAAGAGGGAGAGAGAGAGACAGAGAGACAAAGACAGAGACAGAGAGAGACAGAGACAGAGACAGAGACAGAAAGAGAGACAGAGAGAGACAGATACAGAGACAGAGAGAGAAAGAGAGACAGAGAGAGGAGAGAGAGAGAGAGAGAGAGAGAGAGAGAGAGAGGAGAGAGAGACAGAGAGAGAGAGAGAGAAAGAGAGAGAGAGACAGAGACAGAGACAGAGACAAAGAGAGAGACAGAGAGAGAGGAAGAGGAGAGAAGAGAAAGGAGAGAGGGGGGGAGAGAGAGAGAGAGAGAGAGAGAGAGAGAGAGAGAGAGAGAGAGAGAGAGAGAGAGAAAGAGAGAGAGAGACAGAGAGAGAGAAGAGAGACAGAGAGAGAGAGAGAGGAGAGAGAGAGAGAGAGAGAGAGAGAGAGAGAGAGAGAGAAAGGGACAGACAGAGATAAAGAAAGGGAGAGAGAGAAGGAAAGAGGGAGACAGAGAGAGAGACAGAGAGAGAAAGAGAGACAGAGACAGAGAGAGGAGAGAAGGAGAGAAACAGAGACAGAGAGAGAGAGAGAAAGACAGAGACAGAGAGAGAAAGAGAGAGAGACAGAGAGAGAGAGAGAGAGGAAGAGGAGAGAAGAGAAAGGAGAGAGGAGAGAGAGAAAGACAGAGACAGAGAATAATTCATTCCAATTCACAGATTTTTGTACTGCTCTGGTCATTTTAATGAATTTATTGCACAGCTCATAGAACAAAGTGTTATATTCAAGAAATGTAACACATGGAAGTTTGGGATTAGTTAATTACAATGAAAAAATATTTTAAATATGTATGCCACAGATTTTACTTCTGTAGAGATCACCTTAATGAGCATTACAATAATGTTCTTTTCTAGTTTAAAATGATGCATTATAATCCCATCAGTACCTCTGCCAAACTGTAAATTATTAATAAGGTGATAATCATGCTAATGAAGCTTCTTTATTAGATTTTGATGGATCCTATGCTTATGAATTGTGGTGGGGGCTTTGAAGTACAGTCCATTCTCCCAGGGCAAATCTCCAGACTGAGATTCATTGACAACTTTTGGAAACTCCTCATAACTCAAAACAGTAATGACAATAAAACTTTCTTATTTTTTTCTGTGACAAGACTGTCACTTTCTCTGAATATTATATGTATGTAAGCCAAGTTTTTAATTTGCTACTGCAAAAGAATTTTTAATTTGAGGTTAATTACACTGTAATGAAGCAGTAATCCTTTTGGGAAAATGCTCTGGGTAGTATCACTCTGCATTCTCAGGATAGAGATATACATGCATGGTTCTTATGACATTGTGAGATTTAGAGGAAAAAGTAAAAAGCATCAGAAACACCAGAGCAGTTTTTGTTATTAGTTTATTTGTGCTATCTCATAGTTTTGGAAATCAAAACTGAGATATAGTTAATTCCAGAAACAATATTTGTCCATGAACAATACCCACTAAAGCATTAAGAAATAATATTGCATTCTAAAATAAATGACTTTCCATTAAGTCAGAATAATCTTAATAAAAAAGAATAAATTGCAAAATAAAATTAATGTAAAAATTTTGCAGGTCAGATTTCCATATATATCTAACAAAACTCTTCCCTCTAATGCTCCACTCACCATTATCTCTGAGTACTGTACTTTTAAGCCATTGGCACAGACATGCCTTAGAAACTCTGAAAGGGAAATACTACCCATTAACATGCCCATCCTAATTTGGGAAAGGCCCAAATGAGTCTTTTGGGTAATACTGACCCTGTAAGAAGGGAAAACATCAAGTCCCATTAAAGATGGTACATATTTAGTCTAATTCTCCTCCAATTCTGAAGGCATGAAAGGTCAAATTAATACAGATAGTCTGGAACATTTATTGCATACTATATTTAATTTTCATTATTCTACTGCTTCCCTTATGGTAGAAGATAGAAAGCACCTTACAGAACTGAGCTTCTGTTGTCAGACTCAGTAGAAAGAGTCAGAACAGTGGAAAAAGAAAGTCAAACAATATGCATTAAAACTTTTAGTTCTACAAGGTTTTGCAAAAGTGAATGTTGAAAACTATGTTTGCATGTACTTGGAAACATGAAATACTATAAAATGGAAAAAGAAAAGAAAATTTCGGAAAAGAAAAAATATATCAGAAACTGTCACAAAGAAGAAAGAATAAAAGTTCCATCAGGGCAGTAGTCAAATTTTTATCTTTCTTTGCATTCTCTGTGTTTACTAAAGTGTCTGGAAGATTATAATTGATTAATAAACCTGTGTAACCTTGGGTAAAGGGCTTCAGTTGATATTTTCATGTAGGGAGGGAGAATAAAATGATGTCTAATGTCCCTTTTAGTCTTAATTCCATTTTAAGATCCTTTGCATTTTGAAATACTATAATATGCCGGCCATGGTTGAAGATAAGAACATAAGATAGTCAGAATACCTAGGTTTTGTTCAACAGCTATGATATGTGATCAGCAGTAAGTCAAACTACATGAGTCTGATTATCTACAAAATGAAGGAAATGGATGCCATTAAAACTTATGTTCCATGAAGTTTTAACATTCAGTTATTTCATTCTAATTTACTCAGGATTATACAGGAAAACAAAGGCCATTCTTTTCTGACAATTTACAGTATCTCTTTCAAATCTCAATCATTTTGTACCTGTAACAGACATTGAACATCCTACCCTATGTAGTTTGATTATTAGAAATACTTCAGTATTTCAAAAAGCTATGTAATGTAATGATTGTGGGCACTTACACCATGAAGATTACAATTCCTAAATAAGTTGGTGATAATAATAACTGACATTTACTGCTTGATTTTATTCTTTATTTTGACTTTAATTTCGGCAAAAAAAATCCATACACACACACACACACGTCATCCGGACTCAACTAGTTCTTTCTCTAGATGTAAATACCATTTTCCATAAATGGCTTCTATGTTATTGGTCCATTCAAGAACATCTATTTCACATTCAAGAACATCTTCTTTCTTCCTGGTCTTTACTATTCTCCAGGCATCCAAATCCTCTTCCTTTCCATGCAGAAATATAGTATTTTCAAATTTATTTAGAACTTATAGTTACCCTTATATTGGTCTCCAGAAAACACTAAATACTTTCTTTTAAATATTTCTCCTGATGTAGTTTTTTGTACTTTTGTAATATCCCCCTAGTATTTTTTTCTTCTTACAGAGCCATTCTATATAACAAATAGTATTTTTAAATATAAAAAGAAGATTAAAATAAATCAATATAGTGAAAAAGTCTAAATCTATATGCAATGAACAACATGCATGGACTTTCTTAGTTTATTACAAAAAGGGAATAGGATGGGGGTGACTTCTCTTATCTCTCCTTTTGAGACATGCTTATTCTTTATAATTTTATAACACTCAATTTTGGGTTTCTTGGAGGGAGGGGAGTGTTCTTTTTCATTTATATTGTTGTAATTGAGTGCGTTCTTTTCTTGACTGCTTACTTCAATCTGTTTTTTTTTGTCCATGTAAATCTTCCCTTGTCTCTGTGTATTCATCACAAAAATCATTTACAGCACAATAACAATCCATTGCATTCATGTACTGAAATTTGTTTAGCAAGTATACAGTTAATGGATATTGGCATTGTTACAATAGTGTCATTTCTTATCAATGAACCTAGTCATAAACCTCTGCAATCATCAAACTTTGGCTCCCAGTAGCAGCTTAGACAGCTATTCACCTGGTTGGCAACCAGATTACCCAGTAAATAAAGTGCTGAATTTGAACTCAAAAAGACCATAGTTCAAATCCTGCCTTAGGCTCTTAGTCTGTGAATCTAAACAAATTCCTTAATTTCCCATAGCATCAATTTTATAAAACGAAGATCCTACCACACAGGGTAGAATCCATTATGATATCATCTGTAACTGCTCTGCAAATTTTAAAGAGCTCTATAAATGATAGCAATTGTTATTGTTATTATTTATTTCTTAATATTTTGTTCAATGAATACAGCTCTCACAATAGGACAGCTCATGTTATATTTCTGGGAGAAGTAAAATCAAATTAGACAATTTTTCTCATACAGCACAGCATTTCCAGTACTTATTTTATTGGTTGTGCTTTTTTTTTGCTTCCCCTTTTGTTTGGCTTTTCCCTCTCAGATCAGAAGGATCAGAAAAAGGTCCCTGATCCCTCTGACAGATTTGATTTTGTTTAATTCTAAATGCCACTAATGGACAATAGTTATAACTGCATATTCAGTCAATTATTAACTACCAGTCAGAATTTTTGTCCCCTAATTACTTCTGTAAATGAATTTATTAAAACATTTCTGACAAGATATCATTGAGTCCTTTCTGTTTCTTTCCACTTCTGTCAGTTTTTTCAGTCACTTCATCACTCTATTCTCAGTCTCTCTCTCTCTCCTATTATCTATTTATCCCTTTTTGTATATATATATATATATATATATATATATATAATATATTATACACACACACACACACACACATACACACACACACACACACACACACACACACATATAGTTTGCAGAAGATCTTCCTGGCTCTCAATGACAGTTTTTACTTAAAAAGCAACAACTTACCAATTTTCCACTCAGAAATCAAAAAACTTCATTTAATGATACCCCCATTAAAATAATAATTATTTTTCAATTTATTAATTTTCCATTAATTTATAAAACTGGTGTATTCACACAATTGGGGGAATCAATGTAATCACCTACAACTTTTAAAATTTAAATAGTCCAATATCTAATAGTACCAATGCCTTCCACTATGTTTCTTCTTACTCATGCCCCACATCCCAATGATTAATAAAATAAATCTACCCCATTGAATCATAAAATCATTCAAATAAAAAGAGACATTGATTGATATCTTTCATAAAGTAATTTGTTTTTAAGTTTGTACCACATAGTTCATTTTCATCATCTAACTACTCAAAACTCACTTAAAAGCTGTTTGTTTTTATTAATTTTTTCTCCTACTTCTTTCAAAAATAAAATGTTCATTCACACAAGTAGCAATGTTTTATATACTTCCACAGTTAATTTAAACATTTTCCTTTATACCAATATCCTTTTTCTGTATTTTTTCTCCATAGGAAAAGAGCCTTCAAGGAAATCTATCAGTAAAATAATATAGCCCATGTATGTGTAATTGTACAGCATATTTAATTGCTGTGAAACTTATAAGGCCTTTCTCTTTATACCCTGAAAAAGTATTTGCATCTTTTCTTTACTGGAACAATAAAAATAATTACCTCTTTTGCTTTCTCTGTTCTTGCTGTTTCCTTTCCTTTCCACTCAATGATCTATTCTGCCTATAATTTTCTCTATCCAATTGGAAATTATCAAAATCTTTTTTTGTAAAATCCTAGTTTTGTTAGCTGAACCTCAGGTAATCATTTTCTTATCAAATGAGGAACTTTGAATAACTGAGTAGATTTATCATCAAAGTTTCACAGTTATGTGGAGAATTAGTCTCTTTTCATAGTAAAGAAGCTTTTTTTTGCTTTTAATCTTTGAAAATTACATTAAAAATAGGAATAATAAAAGAAAAAAGGAAACTATAATTTAACTTTCTTCAAAAATAAGAACATAAAAGGTTTGAAATATTAACTGTACAATCAAACTAAATGACTGACGATACTTGGAATTCTGATATGTCTTTATATATTCCAGCATTTATTCATTTTTCAGTGAAATTGCTCACCTTTTTCCTTATAATTTTTCTTATAATTCTATTTTTCTGTGCTTCATTTCACTTCAACTAAGTTCCAACACTAAATTCCAACACTATATTGCTTCTTTCTGTTATCTAATGACCATAAACTTGATCAACACTTGGCAAATTCAAAATAATGCAAGTTTTTCTCATCTCTTCCTAATTTTGACATCTGCTTCTTAGATATCTCAATTCTTTCTTTGAACCTTCTTTTTATAATAATCTAATACACTAAGTATGTCTTTTCTTGGCCTTGAAGCCATTGTTTTCCCATTCAACTTTGGGTTTATGCCTATCATGATCTAGCCATAATGCACAAATGAAAACTTTCTGTCATTTTCCAAACTTTTTGCATCATATTAGCGATGTTTCTTTACTTTTCAAAATACTGTATAGATAATACCACAAACATATATATGAAAGGGTTCTAGAAGACTCCCTTGACATCACAGATAAAGTATATTTTTTCACAGTAATTTTTTTAGAAATAATGCTTGAGTTTATGATATGGGAATTTTTGTCTGGGTAGGAGTAATGCAACACGCCATAGCCAGCCTTCAAGGAAAATATTGTTCTATACATTGTATGGGGGAGGTTGACTATTATAGGAATGAATTTATCTCTTCCTAGGAACTTCCATTTTGAGAAACTCATTCATATAAAATCAGCATATTTCTAGAGCTGGATTTGAACTAGGGTTTTCTTGATTCTAGATCCAGCACTCTATCCATTAAAATATCATATTATTCTCCCGAAAGAGATTATGTAAAGCCAAAGATAGAATGTATACAAGCAATTTACAAATTATGAACCTATATAAATATTAATTATTATTATTATTATTATTATTATTATTACCATCTCTTCTCTCTGTTTTGATGGACTTCTGCTAGAAACACTTTTTTTAAACAAGTTACTCTATTCTTTTAAATTTAATAATTTGGCTACTATTACACAATTGGTTAAATCAGTTGGTTTGCTGTTGGATAAAAGTATTGAGATGTTAGTTTACGCTCTATAGGCATCTCAAATGAAATCATCTTTTCGACAACTCCAGAAAAATGACAAAAGGGGAAAAAATGTACTTTGTTATTGGTAAATGATTGTATTATTTAAATAAATATGCTTTAGCTTCCTTGATGCTGTTCAATTAAATTTGAGTCATTTTAATAATTTCCTTCCAGAACAAGCCTGGGCTGGGTCAATGGTCAGAAATTTTCTTCAATATATACCTCCTCAGTTGCATAGATTTTGATTTGGAAGATAAGGGACAGATGGATTTCAGGAAAATGCCACAGAACTGAGTCTAGGATTATATCATGACTCTATCTGTATTTACTAGGATAAATAATCTCACTTCTCTTTGTTTTAGTTTCTCTTCTGCAAAACTAAGGAACTGGATCTGATGGCCTCTTAAGACCATTTTCATTTCATTTATTATAGAGTCATTATTCCTATACTGGAGGATTACTCTATTTTGACTGCTGAAAGACCCTGAGTCTTTTGTTTACAAGATCTCGTGTCAACTCTGCTTTTTTTATATCAAGATTAACACATTTTCTCATTTTCTCTGGGGAATTTGATCAACCCTTCAAAAATGTGAAACTAGAAAGCCCAGATTTTGAGACCTAGTGAATTTTTGGCAGATGGCCATTTTTCACTAGTCTTACAAAGAGACTCTCTTTGAATAACACACACACACACACACACACACACACACTCTCATTTAGGTGCACACACAATATTACATATATATATTTGTATACATATACAGATATTTGCTGTCAGCATCAGTAGGTTTTTTCTCTTACCACTGATTTGTTTTCTCTGACATGAAGTACCTCATGAAAGAGAGAAACTGCTTTCTAAATTGTGCAGAACAAATACTATAAAAGGAAAGTTTGTGAATCATTAAGGCTTGGAGAGCTAAAAGACAATGTGCTTTGGCTTGACTTCCTTATGTTTAGTGTGCTTTACCTGGGCACAGAAACACTTTGTGGGAATTTGGTGCTGCATGCATAATACATGACTGAAAATCTCAGTGATCAGCATATTGGCTGTAGTACAATGTGAATTTCTAAACTTACACTTTCATTTTTGCACCTGCCTTAGCCCTTCAGAATAATAGTTTATTCTTCTCTTATGTACTTGAAAATTTTACATTGAATCTACATCAGTACAGAAGAAACAGTTTAGGGGATAGTGAACATTCATTCATTTTCACTGTCTTCATTTTTCCTTTGGACATAGTATGTCACTTAAAACATGCTTCTTGAAGAAAGAAGCATGCAATTAGATCAAGTCACTTTGCCCTATTTCTATGTGATGTGACATTATAGAGACATAAGTTAATAAGAATAGACAACCCGAGGTAAGAAGGGACTAAGAGTAATGCTTTCAAGATTTTTCTTTTTCTTTCCTTTTTTTTTTTTGGAGGAGGAATGTAGTGTTCATTGTACTGTTATACCTGAACATTCTCCTCATCCATCTCCATCCCTATCCCCAAATCACATTTGAGTTGTGTTTTCCCACATTCAAAATGGTCTTTGTTATAGTTTTCCATGAAATATAATATAATTACTGAATCTCACTATTCTTCCAAAAATGTTTATTAGACCCATATTTCTTGTATAATTTGATGCTTACCATCTTGGGGTGGTGGTAGTGAGAGTGGAAACTTAAAACTGTATAACATGTTAAAATTGTTTTACATGTAATTGAGAAAAAATAAAATTTTATTTTACAAAAGACATTATATGTGTTCCTAAGATGATTGTACTGTCATAAGTCAAAATAACTTCATTAAATATCGAAAAATATTACTCAGATCAGATTCGATTAGGTTAGAATTAACTACTTATATGTAAAATGTCAAAATGATCATTTTTATAGTTATATCATGATTTTTGCATCATTGATGATATTGTATATTTTGAGATAGTATTTTTGTTTTCCCATTTCCATTGATTTATGTAAAATTTGAACATTATTTGTAATTTACATGAAAATTGATTTTGTAAAACTTTAAAAGACTTCTAATACTGAGACTTAAAAAAAAAACACAGAAGCATATATTAGAAAATGTTTCCATTTCCACCAGAAAATGGACAACCAGAATCAAGGCTTTATTCCACATCTATATAGCTTGTTTTGCTATTTGCCTTTGCTTCTACTGTGAAAATCATCAAGGTCTGACTGTGAGCCGCAGCAGCAGCAAATAACTATGCTGGCAGGTATGGGGAGGAGAAAATTGAAAATTTGGCAGACTGGATAACTATAAAGAACACCAACAACTCCATCTACCTAAGTCCAGAACATTTATAGTAACTATGTAGATAAATGTGTATGTCTATATGTATGTGTGTGTACATTAACCAATATATGTTTATATCAATTTGAAAGGAGAAAAAAAGCTGAGATATATGTATTCCCTGTGGCTATTAGCTCTCTATCTCACTTCTCAAATTTATAAATCTTTACAATCTATATTACACAGATTACATATGTATATAATAAAATATAATATATGTACAAATAAATAATTGGTTGACAGATATATAAATACTGATGTAGTCATCTATTGATTTGTTGTATTTCCTCATAGAACATAAGCTTCTTCTGGGAAGATACTTTTGTTAAAACATTTTTTTCCTTTGTGTAGCTCTTCTAGGCCCATTCCCTCAAATCTCACTTGCACTGTTAGCCCGACTCCCTGGAGAATGATTAAATATTTCTTTCCTCCACCCCGGGTTACTAAGAAGTAACCCAAAGGAGGTGAAGTTTCTAGTGTATTCCCCAATATCAATTAACCAGTTAATATCAATTAGTTTTTATAATAAGATAGTTTGCTGAAATAGTAAAACAATGTAATTAATGGGCACAGGTAATAGGAATACTTTGGGTTGAGGGTTACCTAAGAACTCCTGGCCCCAGGAAATCTTTTCTTTTTTTGCAGAGTCCCCATCTTGTTTGCTCCAGGACTTTGCACTGGCAATGGAAAAGTTGCCTTCTCCCTCATCTGATGAAGTTTCAGCCAACAGGTCAATCCACTCTTGGACTGGGTCAAATAGGTCTTTGGGTTGCTGAAGTGAATTGTCCTTGTCATATGACTCAATTTCTGCTGTTACTTGTCTGTGGGCCTTTAAGAACTCCCAAATTTATACTTAGATATTTCCATTTTAGGAGAAATTCGTGTTGAGGAATAAATAATAAAAATAAAATAAACATTACTGCCATAAACCAGAAAGGGAAATTTCTTCTCTCTATAGCTCAGTGGTAAGGGCAAATCCAAGCCTGTTGTAAACATTCTAGTTAACTCCTCCACAGCACAGGGATCAAAAGTGCTGTGCCATCATAATCTGGAACATCCAAGTGAAGTGTTGGGTCCTCCCTTCATACTAAAGAAATCTGAATTATTATGGTACTAAAAGATAAAATATTTTGATGTTATACAATGATATAAATATGTTTTATGCATTTCTAGGTTTTTAAACTTTTTCTTTGTCATCTGATGGCCTTTACATGTTATTTGTAGCTTCCACAAAGGTACCCCCAAATTTCCATTTAGATTCTTATGCTTACCTGCTCTATATTAGAACTACAATGGAAAAAGTCACAAGGGATACCTGTAATTTAATTGATGAATCTTCTCATAATATTTGTGTAACTGTTGTGTATCATAGAAATATCAACATGGTAGCTATTTGACAGATTTGTTCAATTGGATTGGAATAAATCTCTAGGTTTACTTAAATTCAAGATTGCCCTAATTTTCAGTGTCCTATATTACCCCAAATTATTATTTATTTTCTTATTTCTTTATATACTATATTTTTCCCAGGAGAATGATTTGTTTTACTTTGCTACAGTGACAGGTTTTGGGGAAAAGCCATGTTGTTTCCGTATAGTTAGTTCTTAGCACAAAGATTTAAATATACTAGATCCTTAATAAATTTTATTAGATTAAATAGCCATGATACTTAGCCATTGAAAACTGGTCTACAATATTTGGCTTTCTGTTTTAACACTCTAAAATTTGGATAAGAATTTTGATTGCCTTCTGAATAAAAAAGTGGAAGGGCACTTAGGAAGCACAGTAGATTGAGTGCTGTACTTGGGAGTCATGAAGACTTGAGTTCAAATCTTCTCTCAGACACTTATAAGTGAACTTTAATAAATCACTTAACAATTTGGACCTTTGGTTTCTTCCTCTATAAAATGGGATAATAGCACATATCCAAAAAGTTTGTTGTATCAAATGAGGTGGTAAATGAAAATTGCTTTGAAAACTTGAATGTGTTACATAAATATTATTAGTTAACTGCAATTGAAGTTCTGAACAGATATAGATTTAAAGTGCTTTTACACATTAAAAATATTTTGTGGTGGTAAGGCCTTCTACTTTTCATTCCCATAATTGCTACCTTGAAATATACTCTGAATTCTGAGATATTCCTGAATAATAGTAATTACTGTTACACATGAAAAGTTGAACTTTAAAAAGTGTTATAGGTGTTAGAGAGATAATGATGTTAGAAATAAAAATAGGTGAATACTTTTTGCTCAATGCATAACATCACCTTTAAGATCTGACATATGCAAGTATATTAAAAGTAGATCTAATGATGTTTTGTTGACTTATTAAAATAATTCTAATAAAAGTGACTGACTTTTTTTAAAAGTTTTTTCCTCAAAAACTCAAATGAATTTCAATATAAGTATATCGTATCTGGAACTCTTTTAGCATCCATAAATGCAAGTTTGTCAAGAATATTATTTATATAGAGCAAGCATTTTCATTGGGCAGAATTTTGACTTCTGAGTTTATCTCTGTTCATTTTTATTTCATAGGGGTCTTAGCTTTGTAAGAGATGAGAAGATTTGCAAAGTCATATGGCCTGTATCAGTGAAGGGATTACCCATATAGTTGTCATCCCTGACAGATCCATGGATTCTAACATTGGCAGTTTTGGAAATTAGGATTCAGGTATTTGCCTTCCACATTTTGAAAAATAAAAATAAACATTCCATTAATATGCAAAAGAGACTCCTATTCAAAACATTTCAAAAAGCCCAATAATGCTATAAGAAAAAGGAAGTCAAGCACATGTAAAAGAATTGTCACATTGAAATTCATCTCACCCACACATGGAATGACCAAACACTAGGTATTGTCATTATATCAAAAGTTAGCAAACTATTGTCCACAAGTCAAATCTCTTTCATATGCTGATTTTTCTTTTTTTTAAAGAATTTTTAAATAAAGTTTGTTTTATCTAAAAATGTAAAAATGTATATATTTAATATATATTCTTAGCTTAAGCATTACAAAAAAGAGGCAATATTTTAGATTTGACTCAGGCTAGTTTGTCAAATATCTCATTAATTAGTGTTTCCTTTCTGTAATTAAAAACTCTGATGCACATGATAATAAAATCCTAAGATTCTACCCCAATTGATGTTTTATTCTTTATCTCCATTATAGACACTTGATCCTTGTTCTTTCTGAAAACTTCACTCTTCAGAGATTATTACTCTCTGTCCTGAGTATTTCTCTTCAATCTCTTGCTCTTTGTCACACTCTCAAGTTGCTAAACCTCAGCTCTGGATCACTCCCACCATTTGTCCCTATTCAAAACTCATTAATGAATAATGAGGCTTAAAGAATTTATGACCACACAATTGGATAAATTATAAATTTGTGATCTATAACTTTCACTGGACCCACAGTAAAGCAAGGCAGTCGTTTATTCCTCCTTAAATAATTAACTGGGAGCAGCTAAATGGTAAAGTGGATAGAGTACTGGACTTGGAGTCATTTTCATGAATTCAAATCCACTCTCAGATATTTATTAACTATATGACCCTGAGTAAGTCACTTAACCCATTTACCCCAGTTTCCTTATTTGTAAAATGAGCTGGAGAAAGAAATAACAAAGCATTCCAGCATCTTTGCCAAGAAAACCCCAAAGAGGATCATGAAGAGTCAAACACAACTGAAAAACGACCAAACAACAACAATAAAATGATTAACTAGTTCACTCCCTGCAGAACATTTTCTGAACTTTCCTTTTTTCAGGCTTCCTATACCTTATCTTCCCCATCCTCTCTCTGTTGAGGGCTTACGTTCCTTTCTACTTCACTTGTCCAACAATAAAGTCTCCCAAAATGAAAATGTACAATATTTATGAAACTTATTTTGTTTCCATTCAATTCCAGAAATATTTGTTAAGCATTGACTATGTGACAGATCTTATCATTGTGGAAATATAAAGACAAACAATGAAAACAATTCCTGCCTTCAAACAGCTCACATTATTCTCTTGAATAGGAAGTGATTGTGGTAGGAACTCATTCATGTACTCTCTAAGGAAATCTATTGTAAATTTTTTTGTCTTTACCTTAACTTTTAGGAAAAATTATGACATTTTATTCAAAGGAAAACAGTGCTTTTCGGAAGTGAATTGTGGAGATGGGATGAGAGAAAACCAACAAACATTTCATATTTAATGATTCATGAGAAAAGTGAAGTTAATTTCATATTGCAGTAATTATCAAATTTATCACATTTCTTGTTGTTTGAAAATACATGTATTGCTTTCATTGCCACTTTGGAAATGAAACTCATATATAGACTATCAAAGTTTATTTACATAAGGACTATCAAAGTTATTGCTATTTAAAGCCTTTCTGTCTTTCAAAGTTGTTTATAATATTAACAGAAACCTGGTGTTTTGAGCTGGTGTACCGAACTTGGGTCTTAGCTTTATGCTTGCATGAAATTTAATAAATTAATTATCTCAGACATGATCAAGGACTAATAAGAAATTCCAAGTAAGAGGAATAGAGAGTAACGTATAAGTTACTAGGTCATTCTATTGATTGGTAAAGTACATTTTTTTTTCACATTAGTATGGAATAATTTTCTTTTTCCTTGTATTTTCTAGTAACAATTGGTAGGTGTGGTCATATTAGACACAATCTGATTTATTCCCTTCCACCAATAGTTTTACTTTTCTCTTTCTCCACTTCCCTTACAATACACTAGTCATTCTTGGTGTTTTAAAGCAAAATGAACAAAAATAGAAATGAAAATTCCAAGTAGAAACTTGTCAGTGCTTTGAAAAATAGCCATTTTATCAAGGCCAATTATCAGAAATTCTCAATTTGTAAATGAATTGTGTTCTAAAACTCCATTTGTAAATGAATTATTCAGAATGCAGAGGGCATTTTTTTCATATAGAAGTAATGCTACAAATGGTTAAGGTTCCAGACGGTTCTTCCCAAAGTCTGTTTAATTCTAACATAGATAAAATGCTATACATTTGGGATGAGGGAAAAAGAAGTGTAAAACAGCATTCTTATAATACTTTAAATTATGCAAATTCAAAAAAAGTAAACAGTATTCAATGAAAAACTATCAGAACATCATAGATTTAGTATAGGAAAGTACTTCAGAATATTTTTATTTTTTAAATAAGTGAACTTAGGTCCATGGAGTTTTAATTGATTGATGTCTGAGATCTTTATAATCTTCTACAGAGAAAAAATTTTAATCTTCATTTTTTGCTTTTAGAAATAGTTATATTTCTATTTTTATGTATTGCCTCCTTTCAGAATGTGATCTGCACGTTAGTTTTGAACTATAGCAATTAAATGTTTCTAAATTTATAAGGCATTGAATTATAGAGTTTTAATTGGCATATCAGGTATTGTTATTAGATTGCTAAATCAGCTCTGGTGATAGTTATCAAGAGAGAATATTGTTTAGATGTATATCAAATAAGAATGCAGGATCTCCATAATCATGCAATAAAAAAAATTACCACTCAGGCTCTTTATTTTCCTCCTTATTTAAAATTTTTGCTATTAATTCTCACTCTATCAGCTATTGCTATCTATCACTTTTGACTTTACCTTTCTACTTCACAAATACCTTCAAACATTTGTAAGTTCTAATATGAAAATAATAAAAAAAATACAATTGAGTAAACAGAATTTTTTTAGACCTGTAAGCTTTTTATTTTATCTTTATATTATTGCTAACTAGGCACTAGACTGTAGATAATGGGGCCCTAAGGTGTAATTATGAGAGCTCATCCTGAGTCTCTTCACTAATATTCCTATCTGATTCACTTTTTCTTTCCTCATTTCTTTATGGTGATTGTTGCAATGGACTTTGTTTTGATTTTGACTTTTTTCCCACTCTTGCCTGTTTTTGTTTGGTTCATTTCCTTTTTCTTTTGTTATTTACTCCCTCCCTTCTTAAACCCCCTAACACAGATCTGATCAAATCCCTTCTTTCTTCAAAAACCTTCATGATTCCATATTGTCTCTAAAATAAAATTTCAAAAGTCTGTTTAATCTTGTCCCAACACATTTGCTTTCTTTTCTAGATTCATGTTTTTTTTTCCTTTATTTAATGTGTACTATTTCCATTCAACTCTGGATCCCAGTAAAATAAGGCATGCAACTCATACTCCAAAAGCTCTTAATCTATTTAGGAAATAACTCATATCCATATGCTAATAAGTATTATAAGAGGTCACAAATAGCAGATGGTAACATCCATTAACTTGCCCTCCTTGAGAATTAAGTAAGGTATGGCATATTATTTTGTAAGCCTGGACTTAGCAGAAGGCAAACCTGTTTTATTTTAATAGAGTGACAATGGTGTCTTTTAGATAATATTGCATTTGGGTATCCATGCGGTGATGTTGGGTTTTTTTTCCTCTTTCCTCAGCTGAAAATAAAGATAATTTAAGCACTTACAAACTTTGAAATTTGACTGAAAGTTATATCAGTGAAAATGCATGTATTTTATTCTATCTATGACATTATAGCACACTACTTATTACTATCCTATAGCTATACTAAAGATGGCTAAAAATGACCCTTCAATGGTAAAAAAAAAAAAAAAGGACAAAATTGTTGAAATACATTTAGGGAAAATATTTGCTTAAGCTATTTTCTTTGAAAATATTTTTTTTTACTTTATGTAAAAAGCAAATAATTATCATGCAAGGAAGATATTCTTTCCCTTCCTAAACCTTATTACTAGTTGCCACATTTTCTGGCTCTGCATGGAATGGTATTTTCAACAAAAGCATTTGAATTTCTGAATGCAACATTATTTTATTAGCAAATTAAATAATTTTTTCTAATTTGATTTTAGAAGATTACTAGGCAAAGATATATAATTTGCTGAGGCAATTGGGGTTAAATGACTTGCCCAGGGTCACAGAGCTAGGAAGTGTTAAATATCTGAGACCAGATTTGAACTCAGGTCCTCCTGACTTCAGGGCTGGTACTCTATCCACTGCAACACCTAGCTGTCCCTATTTTGTTTTCTTTAGGAAGGAAGAAATCATTGGAATAAAAGATTTATTACTTGGAAAATGGATCACATAAAACTTTAGAATAACATTTCTTTGTACTTATATAATACCAATGAAACAAAACTTTATGTAACACTAATCAAACAGTAAGGACTTATTGTGGGCTCACTTTAAACAAAAGTATTGTAAGAATCAATACAAAAATATTTAGTAAGTAGCAACCAGGAACAGGAAACTCATCTCAACACTGTCAGGAAATGATGAAACAGGAGTTGGTCTTTAGAACTTAATTGGGGAATTCAGTATATATAAAGACAAGGATTCAATAAAAGGAGAGAGTATTATTAAGATAAAGAGTAATTTATACTCTTTGAAAATGATTTAAATATGGGGAAGAGAATTTGAGGGAAGTTGAAGGAATGCTTCATTGAGGAACTGGTGGTTAAGCAGAGTTTGGAAGGCAGATTTTGACAAGTGTGCAAATTACAAATATGTGGAATGACCTACACAAATGGAACCATGTTATTCAGTTATGCAAATTTAATTATGATCGTGTGTGTGTTGCTGAAAGAATATATTGTTAATATTTTACATTGTCTAAATTTCAGTGTCCTGGAGATTGAGGAGAACATCCTCACCTGTATTAAAACTTTCAGATGAACTATTTGTTGTGACTTTCATTTGAGAAAGTCAAGTCAAGTAAATAAGCATTTTAAATCTTTTTATTAAGTATTCTAAGCATTGTACTAAAAACTAAAGGAAACAAAGAAAGGCAAAAATAGTCTGTGACCTTCTAAAGGGGCAAACAACATACCAACAACAATGTGCTAACAAGATATATACAGGATCAATAATTGGAGATAATCTCGGAGGAAGGGGACAAGTATTTGTGGGTAGTGGGAAATTTGGTGAAAGTGAGAATAAGTCATAAGTTTGAAGGAAAACAGGGATAGAAAAAAGCTTAGATGGGAAGGCAGGACATTGTAAGGATAATAGACACCCAATGAGAATGTGTAGAACTGGGGGATGGAGTGTCTTGAGCAAGAAAAAGCAAGGAGGTCAATGTCACTACTTTTTAGATATTTGGAAGGAAAAATAGGGAAGGGCATTAAAAAGCAAGTAGAAGATTTTGTGTTTAATTCTGGAGAAAGCAGGGAATTACTTGTTTGGAAAGGTGAGTAAATATGGTCAAACTTGTGATTTATGATTATTTTGAAAGCTGAGTTAAGAATGGACTGTCCTGGGGAGAGACTTGAGGCAGACATACCAATCAATAGGCTATGATGATAATCTAGGTATGAAGTTATAAATGTTTGCACTTAGGTAGTGACAATAGGAAAGGTTGGAAGAAAGGGTAAAAATAATCAATGTTACAAAGGTGAAAGCAATAGAATTTTGCAATGGATTAGATTGGGCACAGAGAAAAAAAATGAGGGGTCAAGAAAGACAGGTAAGTTTTAATGCAGGGTGCTTGGGAGAATGGTGATGCTCACCACAAATTGTTGTGTGAGAAATTAGGAAAAGGGGAGAATTGGAGGTTAATGGGTTCAGTTTTGTGTATGTTGAATTTAAGATGTTTAAAAGACAGACAGTTTAGGATGTCCAGTAGGTTATAGGAGATGTGACACTGGAAATTAGGAGAGAAATTAGAATTGTATGAATAGATCTGAATACCACCTATATATATATATATAGATAGATAGATAGATAGATAGATATATAGATAGATATAGATATAGATAGATAGATATAGATATAGATAGATAGATAATTAAATCCGTGGGAGTTAATGATAGCACCAAGTATGGTAGTATGGAGAGATAAGAGGACATTGGATACAGCCTTGAGGGACAATGACAGTAAATAGGAATGAAAAATCTGGATGAAGATCCAACAAAGAAAACTGAGAAGTGAATATATAAGTAGGGAAAAAACCAGGGGAGTACAATCATAAAAAACTATAGAGAAGTGAATATCAAGAATAGCTTGATACACAGTTCCAAAGGATGCAGAGAGCTTTAAAAAAAGTGAATACTGAGAAAAAGCTATTAGTTTGGCAATTGGGACATTATTTGTAGTTTGGAGAGAGCAGTTTCATTTGATCAATAATGTTGTAAGCCACACTGCTGAGATTTTAAAAGAGAGTGAGAATAGAGCAAAGGGAGATGACAGTCATAGTTGGCTTTCTTCAAGTGTTTAGCTGTGGAATATAACATAGAAATGGAACACTACTATATGAAATGGTTGTATCAAGTGAGATTTTTTTAAGGATGTAGGAGACATATCTATTTTTATACATTGTATTTAAATAACCCAGAGACAGAAAGAGACTTAAAATTAATAACAGAATGAGAATATTAGGCAATCTACAGGACAAGAGAGGATATAATGGGAAACAATTGTACATATGTAGAGATTTGCCTGGGCAAAAAGAGTCAATCATCTCTTCAGGTGAGACAGGTGAAGTAAGAGATTAAAAGGGTGGAAAACATCAGAGTAGCATGAGATGAGAAGTGAAAAGAGGAAGCTTCTAATACATGGCCTCAATTTTTAGTCAAATATGAGATAAAGTTCTCATGTCCCAGGCAAAAGAATGCAATAAGAAGTTTTAGGAGGCATAAATTAGTTTTGAAAATACGTTGTGGTCTATGGGATAATAAATCAATTAGGGAGTTAAAGAAAGCTTGCAGTAGTCCAGCAAATACCCAGTTAAAATTATATAATCTAAGGTTTCACAGTTTTTTTTCTACCTTTGTTTAGTGTGTTCGAAGAGGATTAAAGACAGAAGATATTCAGAATAATAAAAAGTTTTAGTTAAACAAGGAACAATTAGAAATAAAATAAGGGGGAGGATTTGAGAAGATTGAACAATGTCGAGCAATGGTTCTCAAACTTTTGTTTTCAGTATCTTTATCCTATTAAAAATTATTGAGGATCTCTCCAAAGCGTTTTTGTTTATCTGGATTATATTTATAGACATTTACCATATTGGAAATAAAAACTATTTTTGAATTTGTAGACCTTCTAAAAGGGTTTCAGAGATCCCCAGGATTCCTCAGGGGTCCTCAAACTATGCCTGCGGGCCAGATGCAGCAGCTGAGGACGATTATCCCCCTCACCCAAGGCTATGAAGTTTCTTTATTTAAAGGCCCACAAAACAAAGTTTTTTTTTTTTTTTTTCACTATAGTCCGGCTCTCCAACAGTCTGAGGGATAGTGAACTGGCCCCCTATTTTAAAAGTTTGAGAACCCCTGCTTGAGAACCACTAGAGTTAAATTGATTGGCCATTGGGTTGAGATAGAGATGGGTTGAGAGGATACCTAATATAAGGGTGATGGCCTGGGGAAGAACTAAAGAAAAGAAATAGAAGTGAGAAATACGAAGGTAAAGGAAAGAATCAATAACCATCTTAATACCATGGATAGTGCAAAAAAATTTTGATATATTGTACCCGTTCTCATGGACTTATAAGTTTATTGGATGGCAAACTTAATACCCATAAAGCAATACAGAGTTAAACTATGAAGGTTGAAAATACTATCAAAAAAAGTTTAATGAAAGGAGAAATTAGTGGGGGCTGAAATAATTGGCTTCAGGTTATGACAACTTAGGCTTTTAAACATGTGCACCCCAGAGATAGATAAGGAGGAAAGAAAAAATCATGAAAATAAGAATCAACATGAAACAAGGCACAGAAACAAAAACAATCATGACACATAGTGGGTAAAGACTAAGATAAATAAAACTTTAGGTCCCATTTGAGGGAATAAAGAAAATGATATTGAGTAAAAATATGATAGAAGGCTTTGAAAACCAGACAAAGCAATTTGGTCCTAATGTAGAGTAGAGCTATGTAGATCCTTGCACAGAGGGAGTAGTCCAATGACAGTGATGTGAGAACATTATTAGTTTAGCTGCCAGCCTCCTGCCTTATCTTCATAATGATTCAATGTCATATTGTGAGAATAGCTGATATGGATTGTTCTTCATTATCTGTATTAATAGGAGTTAGAAGAGAAAGCGATATTTTGTGGGAAAAAATATCTTACATTAACAGAAAAAAATAAGCAAACAAACTGGTCATGAATGACAAGCCTCAGCTGTCATTTTATAGATGATTTTACCAGATAGTTCCCTTGTGTTGCATACTCTTATGTAGAAGGACAAAAATGAACAAAAATCAGTAAGAATATTTAAAATTCTGAGGTGATATGCTAATAGGTAAAATTGTAGCTATATTGATATAGATAGCTATAGTCCTCATATGAATATTTCTTCTATCATGTAGCTCTATCTTTTCCATTTGATTCTGAAAAAAGGATTTCCCTCACTAGTATCTGTAATACTTTGTCCTTTTCTTTTTATTCTTCTTCTTCTAAGAGCAGCAATGACTCTACTCCAGTTTTAGAGACAGTAATTGCATGGCAATGTTAATCTGTAGTCTTAATGTAATAGCGGAATGCTTGTATAGATTAACAAGGAGAACATATATTTCCACAACTTATCAGTTTCCCATCAATAGCTAGTGTTACTCTTATGAATATGTATTTCTTTTTAACACAGCAGTTGCTCAATTCATCCATTTTCTACAATTATAAGCCTGATATTGTCTTGGCTCTGGAATAAAGGAAAATTTCTGGCAAATTTAAGAATCATTCAGACTAGGTAAATTGGCCACAATTGAATTTAGATATAGAGATAAGGACTGGGTATGTGATTTTATTTGTATAGCTCTCTCTCATGTTAGGGAATTTATTTTAACAACACATATCAGCATCCTCTATGAAATTTTGTCTTACAGAGCAGTGTAAAACACTAAAGGGTTAAATGACTTGTCTAGAGGCATAAGCAAAACCATCTCAGAAGTAGGACTCAAAACTAGACTTTCCTGCTTAGAAGGTCAGCACTTTATTCTCTTGCCATGCTACACTTTTGGTCACCAGCCCTTGTTGCAAAATAATCAGAGCTTATCTTTCCCCCCCACAAATTTCTAGCAAGGATGAGTTTTCCCTGAAAAGCCAACAAAGCTATATCCAATACTTCACTGGCTCCTTTCTCCCTTGACATAATTTACTGGTTACCCAAGGAAATAAAACATTCTACCCATGTGAAATCCAGACCTTTGTGACTTTGTGGATGTTACCAAAGCTACCCTTCTTCCCAGACACAATTTCATATGGACATGAAAAAGAGATGTTCCTTATGGACATCTCCTTGTGGTATATCTTTACTACATTAAGGTTAAGAAAAATTCACTATGTTACCCATTCAATGACTTCAAGTTTCTCAATTTGTCCCAAAATCAAACCTGATCTAACAGGGTTCTGGCATCAGAACTACTCTGAACATCTATCTCTGTAATTTCCATATGTATTTTGTTGACAGCATGTTGTTGAGCCCAATATCTCACAAAGGATAGAGATAGATTAGGCCATCCAGATATTTGCATTCTGAACCTGCTTCTGATACTTGTTAGCTGTGGACAAATCATTCAAGAACTCCATGTTTCAGCATCATCACTTGCAAAATGGCGATAACACATACCTCTAGTACATCCCTGACAAGGTTGTAGTGAGGATCAAACGAGACACTAATGGATGTAAAGTGTCTGGTCAACCTTCATGCCCTATTTAAATAGCAGCTGTTATCTGTGCTCATTGGCTGTTTGGTACTCATAAAGATTGACCAGAGTCTGTATATTGCTATCTTAGACATTTACTATCAGGAAGGATACAAGGATGAAGCTGTCATTAGTTGGCTCTTTGCCTCATACACTACAATCACTGAGTGAGAATCCCTGCCTTTTATTGGTTTTTTTTTCTGTGAGAGAATCAGAGGCCTTCTGGTGAGTCCTGGCCCTGTCTGATCCCTGCTAGCTTAGAGTTCAGCCTTTTCTGCTCAATAATCCTCACGTTTTTGTTCTCACTTTGCTATAGTTTGTTGTACTTATTCACGGGGCTATAAATTTTCAATGACTATCCTGTCTAAAGTATTCCCTAAATTGTAGTTCTGGCTTTGATTGAAGTACAGTCTAGTCTGGCAAAGAGTTGGATTCTTTTGCTATATAAATTTGATTACTAGTACCTTGGAAATCTGGGAATTAGACATCAATTTATTAATTATCAATTTATTAAAAACAAGGATAACAAAAACTGTGATATGGCTATGATAATGATGATTGCAAAGATGATGATGATGATAATTGTTATCATTTCCATCTTGTTGGTCCTAGAATAGTTTACTGAGGAGATAAGATTTGATTTGGAGCTTTTAAGATGTGCAGGAAAAATTTAAAAAAATAATAATCATGGTAGGATTTGGATAAGAAAACAGAAAGAAAAAATGGTCCAATTAATCGAAAGATAAAGACAAAAGCTTTGTTAAAAAGAAGAATTTTATTAAATCTTTAAAAACTAGAATTTGCCTAGAAACATTCTTATTGTTATTGTTTCCTTTTTAGAAATTTATCTCAGAGAGTCAGAGCCGAGAGGGCCTTTTGAGATCACCTTATCCATATTCCCCATTCTATGACACAGAATGTTTTAATCTGTACAGCTTATTTCCTCTTATTAAGAAAAAAGCAGAATTAATTCTACAAATAAAACATTACTCTATCTGCTCCCCAAATTCTTCAGATCTTTATTATTTTATTATGTAGACTATTTGCTTTCACGTTTGTTTTTATTTGTCATTACAAAAAAATCCATATACTTGAAGTATTATTAGTGCCTTGATATAAAATACTTGTTTAATTTAAGTTTCACATACCTATAACAAAGCCTATATAACTTCCTCCTTATTAAAAAATAAAATCACTTGTTAAAATTTATTTACAAACATATCATGATAGAGAACCTGTGGAGTAGTGATTATAAGGGTTGCTTCTATCCAGAAAGAGTTGGCTTCAGTTCTCAACTCTAACATATATTGGATGTGAAAACCTAAGCAAGTCATTTTACATAGTGCACTTGGTTATTTTGGAAGACTATTTAGGTGCAAAGAATATTTACACACATACATACACGCATCCATGTATGTGTGTGTGTATATATATATATATGTATATATATACATATATATATGTGTGTGTGTGTGTTTGAGTATTAATACACATTTGAAAGTTCCTTCAGATGTTGCTGATGCCTTATTTTTCAATAACCACCTTTTTCTTCTTTGCTGTCCTTCAATTGAATTTTATTTATTCGATTTCACCATCACTGAGACAGTATCATGTTTTATTATTCTAGGCATTTTATATAGTCTCTGAATCTTTTGTTAAAGATCCAGATATGATCATCATACTTATATATCCTCCTCCTTTTAAAGATAAGAATATCTTTGTGTAGAATATGATATGAAAATACAGTATTTCCAAATATATTATTATTTGATCAAATATTTTTCTTTTAATTTTTCTCCTGGAAATTTTTTTTGCTTACATATTTCTTTTGTGTTAGTAATTGTACTATAACAACTCCAGGAATTGTTATGGGATGCAATGTATTTATGAAAGGATATGTGTAAAATAAAACTGCATTAAGTTCAGCTCATTTTTCCATTGATTGTTATTTAGTACCACACAAAATTAACTTTGGTCATATATAATTCATGGCAAGCCCATTTTTAGACTTGCAGGGACAATGTACCCACATTAATTCCTTGATGCCCAGAGTCTTTAGGATGATAGGATCACAGACTAAAATTTGAATTCATATGAGAGGCACATAGTTTAACCCCCTCATTTGACAGATGAAGAAATTGATCCTTGGGAGGAGAAGTCATATAGATAACAAGCAGTTAAGCCAGCATTTGAACCAAAATCTTCCAACTTCAAATCTAATGCTTTTTCCACTGGGACAAGTGATTAATAATAATAACAACAATAACAACAAAATTTATACTTAGCACTTTATGGTTTGAAATCTTTTGAAGTAGATACTGTTTTCCCAGAGGAAACACGTTGGGAGGTTAAGTGAGATTACAAAAATAGCTAGTGTTTGTATAACACTTCAAGGTTCGTAAAATGCTTTATTTATATATTATTTAATGTAATGTGAAGGCTAGCTTTCTGGAGGTCCCTGGATCAGCCAAAGTCCTTGGTCTTAGTGGAGAAGAGATGAAGGCAAGACAGCCAACATGAGGTTGGTCAAAGATAGAATGCCTCATTTCCAATCCTTCTCAGCCCTTAAATACCCCATTACAATTACATCATTACAGCATACTGAATATGTGTGAACTAGAGAATCATAATCTCATCAGTTCCATTGAGTTAACATCTTGTTTCAAGTATACTTCTCCAAAGTTCTGGCCCTCTACAATTTAATCCTCTCAACAGTCTTGCATAATCAGTGTTGTTATTATCCCATTTTTACAGATGAGGAAACTGAGCCAGAGCAAAGTTAAGGGATAGCTAGTGTCTGAGATACTATTCAAACTCTGATCTTCCTGATTCTAAGGATTGTACCTCTTCTGCTCTGCTGATCTAAATTTTGGGCTGATGATATCAGTTCTGTCATTAGGTCCTTGTATAATGTCATGGCTATTTATAGATAGCCAGTGTTGGAAGATGTGGACTTCCAAACCTTGCTCAGCCAATTACACATGGGTATTATAAGTAAGTCACTTCTTTATTCTGGGATTAAATTGCCTAATTATAAATTGAATTATTTTGTGAGATCATCAACACAAGTAGAAAAGGATGTCTGATGTCTTCTAATCTATTATCCACATTTCAGCTCCTTCATTTGATCAGGAAATTGAGGATTCAAAATGTTGAATATCTTCCCTAATAATCACCTGGTAGAGCCAGGATTTAAATCCATGTTCTCATTCTTTTCAAAAATTCTAAAATGCCTTCTACTTTAATTATGTTTCTAACTCTAATTTTCTATGATCCTCTTAAATATTTGAGAAAAAAAATGGGTCATTTCTGTTAGGATGCAGAACACTTCTCCCTAAATATAACAATGAACATTTAATTCTACATTCCTTATCAGGATATGCGGTATATCAAACAAATTACAGTCTAGTTTAGAAGAAAGAGTGTCACATCTGAAATCACAGGACCCAAGTTCAAATTCTGACTATCTTACCTGTTACCTGTGGGACCTTGAGAAAGTTATTCTGAAGTCTCTCTGGCCTTCATTTTCATCATGTGGACTATTATAGAATTGTACTAGATTATCTCTAAAGCCTCTCTCAAGTCTAGGTCTGATGATATTATGAATTGACTAACTCTACTAAGTTGTAGGATAATTCTCATTCTAACCACTGGAAGTATAGTTAGTCAACATTTGTTTAATAAATATTTATTGAAAGTTTTTTTTTTTTTTCACATAATAGCTTAATGGTTAGTGTGCTAGACTTGGATTCAGGAATATCTGTATTTCAATCTGCTTTTGTCTGCTTTTGAATGCTTACTAGCTGTGGAATGTAGGCTGGTTATCTTATTGAGCATCAATTTCCTCATATGAGTATGATTAGATTGATATAATATGACATAACATAATATAATGTAATATACCACAATATAATATAATAATGGTAACATTTTTGTAGGGCTTTAACTCTTACAAAGAACTAAATATACATAAGTTATTATCCCTATTTTAAAGATAAGGAAACAGAGGTTGAGAGTTGAAATAATTTGTCCAACATCAAAAAGCTAGTAAGTATCTCAGGAAGGAGTCAAAACATAACTTTGTTACAAATACAGTCTCACAAAACAAGCCTGAAAAATTTCTGTATCTAAACATGCACTCTTCTGCATGCTAAGAATATCCCCCCAGAAGTTGTAGATGGTCATTGCATGAATCAGAATTTTTAAGTCTCTCTGTTTTTCTTTATAATATAGTTATTACAATACATAGCATTTTTTCTTCACTCCTTATCACTTTTATAAAAAGTTTACCCAGACTTTGCAGATGTTCTTTCCCCCCTTTATTATAGTATTATTTTCTTGTTATATTCTTATGCTACACCTTGTTCACTTGTTCCTTAGTTAATGGGTACACCTTTTGTTTCCACCTTTTTTGCTCCTAATTATAATATTTCTGGACATATAGGGCATTTTTTTTCTTTCTTGAGACTCATATACAACAGTATACAATAATATCTTTGGGTCAAAGGGCCTGCACAAGTTAACTTTTATGGCATAGTTTCAAACTGTTTTTCAGGTTGATTATTCCAAATCATATTTATACTAGCCCTGTAATTGTGTTTCTCCTTGTTTTTCTCATGCTTCTCATTCCCCTGCCTTTTTTTTTTTTTCTGTCATCCTCACTGATTGAATAGATAGAAGGTAGAATCTGGGAGTAGTTTTAATTTGTATTCTAATTAGTAATGATTTGGAACATTTATTTCTTCTTTTTTATGACTATTGATTACTTACATTTCCTACTTTGAGGGCTATATACGCATATCATTTGACTTAAATATTCTCTCTCTCTCTCTCTCTCTCTCTCTCTCTCTCTCTCTCTCTCTCTCTCTGTCTCTCTCTCTCTCTCTCTCTCTCTCTCTTTCTCTGTCACACACACACTCACACTCCATTCTTTTTCTTCTTAAGACAATTGGCCAGACCTATTTTTATGCCCATGTTCCTAAGGTGCATGAAAGGCAACTCATATTTTCAAAATAAATGAAATGTTATTTATTTGCTAAACAATGGAATGGGAGACAACATATTGGGGACATAAAGCAAACATTAAGATCACTCAAGAAGTAGAGAATTAATTAAACCGAAATGGCCTAAGAAAATTGACACACCTGCACAAAACCAGTTTCCTGTCTTCATACCTATAGGAACAGAACATCTGCACATTTGTAAGGATTGGAATTAAATTAAATCTCAAAGTACCTGCCTGCCTTAGGCAAAAATGGTGACATCTATGGGAGAAAGAAATCAAAACATGAAAATAACAGATATTCTCCCAGGAAATAAGAGCAACAGTTTTTTAAAATAATGATAGCTATGATTAAAATTGAAAATGGGGAATTTTCTCTTTCTGAATTTAACCCACAAGTCAGTGGTATAGTCCTTATTATTGCTAGACTCTTTCTTAGGTTAGCCTGCCATATTATACTTCTGCCTTATGACATCTTCCCCTTTATATATCCTGATTACTGCTAGGGAACTTGTCTTTTCCCTTGTTAATTGCTAAAAGCGCTTTTTCTTTACTAAAGACTTTAGTCTTTAGTCTGCTCTTAGAAGCAGAATAAAATTTTTGTCTCTTGGAAAAAATATTTTTAAAGTGAGCAGTTTTCCATATTGGGAAGAAATTTTAAAAACTGAGACATGGAAAGTATCTAAAAAGTAATTAATTGGGGATGGGGGAGAAAGCATATTGTAAATGAGTGAAATGGGGAATTAAAAAGAATGAGGAAAAAAAAAAATCTACCCACAATAACAACTCTTTTTTTTTTTTCAGAAGATCAGTAGCATACAGTTAGAATGGAATCTTAAAGAATTATCAAATCATAATTGGAACTGAAGATTAGTAGAAAAAGATAAAAGAATCAAACATACACTCACACACACCCTCCATCCCAATTAAAACTGAACAAACATTTTCTTCCTTCTTTAGAGTAGTGATTGCCAAAGCAGAAAACCAGACAAGCTGTTTGACATCAGGTTGCAAAGAATAGATTACATTAAGAAAAAAATACCCTGGGGGAACCAGGGTCTTGAGGTTTTCTACAAGCTTTTTCACTTTAATAATAACCTCCAAACACCAGAAGTGCTAATTTACAAGCTTATCTGGACAGATGCTTACAGGTTTTAAGTAGCCCACAATTACAGTGTTTGCCTTGGGCCAATGGTAAGCTCTTTTGAATAGCTGTCAGTTCAAGACTCAGTTTTCCAGACTTATTGTCTAGGATGTTGCTGTATTTTAAGGTGGAACAGTAAGAAAGTTAGTCTTCTTTGGTCAATAATAAATAGTTTTTTTAATGTTCTTTTTGAAATTAGTTTTGTATCTCACCATCTCCAAATGTATTATATTATTTTCCATCTTAAATAATGTTGCCCAGTTTTATTAACATTCTTGACATTATGTTTTTTTTTTTTTTTCTGTTCAGTTCTAACTTCTCTCCGACTGGCTGTACCTTGTCTGTTTCATTAGTTATCTCCTATCTTCCACCTGTCACCCTGTAATCTTTGCTTTTCCTCATATTCAACCTCAAATCCAGTCAGCTGACAGCATAGGATTATAAATTTAGAATTAGAAGGGACTTTAGAAACTTTTTAGTCCAGAAGGGTTCTCAGAAAAGAGATGGACTGGGAATCAAAGAACTTGCCTGTAACTGCTACTTACTACCTGCTTGACCTTGACCATCTTCTGGATCTCAGTTTCTTCATAAGTAAAATGATAGGATTATACTAAATGGCCTCTAAGATCTCTTACAGCTCTAAGGTTCTATTTTTTTTTCATTTCACATTGTAGAAAAGGAGGCATGAAGATTGGTGGCTATAAAAGTAGCAACCATCAGAAAGGAGAATCACCTGAATTCTAGTCAATTATTTGTTGACTCCACCTTCCCAAGATTGTCCTATGTTCCCCCTAGATTCTTCTTTACACTCCTCCAAAAAATTTGTCACTGTAGGCTACTAAATAGTAGTAATCCCACTTTTACTTTCTCCCCATCCCTGATCCATCTGTATGTCATCTGCAAAACAGTCTTTCTTCTGCTGTTCCTTGAACATGTCCACACTTCCTCAAAAATCTTCAATGATTTCCTATAACCTTTAGAATAAAGTACTCATTGGCATAAAAAAGCTCCACTCTCTCTTTTTCTTAAATTTCATTTTATTTTTTGTTTGAAAAAAAATCTAGTCAGATAAATTTCAGTTCAAACTGGCTTAAAAATGTCATGCCCAAATCATCTAACTTTCCTAGGGTGTATCTCTACTTCTGTAAAATGAACTTAATAATATCAGTAGTACCTACATTGAAGATTTAATAAAGATCTTAAGAAAATAAATGCATACTCATTTGCAAACTTTAAATCACCATGGAAAGATCAATTATTATTATCTATATTAATGACTCAAATTTATATCATTTTTATTATAACCAATCATTTCTGAACAACACTATTTGGGATGCTAAATCCTGTGAGAATGTGTAGTATGTCACATTATCTGTTGGGAGATAGGAATTAGAGATTAAATAATATATAACATTCAGAGTAGCATAAGAGTTTGAAATGAATTGTATAGTCAGATTAGATTCATGTACTTTAATCCAGGGTGCCTATAAAAATGTATAAAAGTCTAGACCTGGATTTTGGAAAACTTGAGGTAAAACATGGCCTCAAACATTTAGTAGCTGTCTCTTAATCCTGTTTTTCTCAATTCCTCATCTGTAAAATGAGTTGGAAAATAAAATGGCAAATCATTCCAATGTTTCTGCCAATGAGTTATGAAGAGCCACTTGACTGCAAAAATGACTCAACAACAAGAAAACAAAAAGGAGAAATTAATAGCACCTTGTATAACTCATATATCAGTGAACATGATGTCTTATAAATAAGTGACTAGTGTTTTAATCAATGAATGAACTTTGAAGTGATTCTCTTATTTTTGATGTTTAGAATTGGGATTTGATGGGATTGTTCAGTAGTCATAAAACCTGCCTATATATTTCCTGAAAAGATAGTAGGGCATGTGACTTTTAACTTTTGTTAGGGCTAAAAATAGAAAAGCTATTCTCCACATCTCTCAGTATTACTTCCCTCAAATACTAATACCTTAAATTATAGTCAGACTCAGGAGACCTGGATTAGTCTAGAAAGAGAAATGATCCCAAATAAAACATGGATCACCAAACCTTGAATTAGATGTCCTTGACTCAGAGCTACTCATCCCTGTTAACTTTAGAATCTTTCTATTGTTTTGATGATGTTTTCTATTACTTGTGCTCCTTTCAATAGAAATGTTGAGAACTTTAGGTTGTGGCATTTTTAATAGGAGAAAAATTACATCTTTATTGAAATGTGATCATATTTCATGTATTTTATTTTATGCATCTAAAATATTCTTTTAAAATGGACTCCATGGTTTTCATCAGACAGTCATCCATGCTATCCAGATTAATAGTCTATGCATCCTATTAAAAACACTCATTGGTGTAATTTTCTACATCTTCTGGCTGAAATACCACCCATTGCCCCCCACAGAATTAATATAGCTTCCACAGGCATAGTCTTTAGTAATCTAGGGTCACCTCTATGACATACGAAGTATTAGAGAATTTTATTGGTAAGCAATGGACTGCATACTGTAACAATTATAAAGTCTAGCTTGCTGATTCAGTTTTTTTTTAAACTATGCATGCCTACTACTACTACTTCTACTTTTGTTTAGCCCCCCATAATTGATTTTTGAACATTTTTCAAGATCTATTTCAAATTCCACCAGTTCTCTGAACATTTACCAATTACACTGTTAATTTTCTTCCTTCATTGGATAATTTTATAATTACAATACTGGCTTTGCATAGGCTGTTGAATAGCTCCTTCTCATACATAAACTATAGTTTGTCCTCACTTGGATATCATACAATCCTGAACTTCAAATATTAGCCCACATAGTGCTTCAAATGAGAAGCCTTTCCTGAATCTCCTAGTCATCGTACCATCTCTCTCCTTGATTTATCTTTCATTTACTCCTCTGAAAAAGGATTGTACCTCTCCAGTGGGATGTAAATTTACTGACAGAAAGAAATGTGTTTTTTTTCCATTTATTTTATTTTCCAATAATTTTGAGGAACTAATGGATAAAAACCAATCCTTGGAGTCAAATCACACCCCAAGCATACCTATTAGTCTTGTTACTGTTGGCAAGGCCCTTAACCTTCTATTGTAGACAATGCTAAGACTATCTATTAGTGGGAAAAGATATGGGGAATTTTCTACACTGCATGAAATCACAGGTCTTCTCTTTTCTCCTCCCTTCCCCTTCCAAAAAAATTCTTAGCATCTATTACTATAATAACTTTCCTCAGGTAAATACTAATTGCATATTGTTAAACTCAATTGAAACTTGATACTTTTCCCTTACCATGTAATTACATCAACATCTGATTCTGATAGAATTTGGCACTTGTTAATGGTTTTTTTTTTTTTTTTATCAGTGCCCCCAGGTAACTCTTTTAGATAAAAAGTACTATAAAACTGGGGCAGAATTAACTTAGGAGAGTAACTTTCCATGCTGGAAGTTTGAAATATCAAGAGTTTTCCATTGGGATGAAATCATAGATATTAGATCAGAGCAAATTAATTAAAATTAAATATCTGTTTATTGGAAGGATTTATATTTCAGCAAATTATTTATCATCACTTTCCTTCACAAATAATTAGGAATCCTTTTGATGGTAAATCATGAATTCATGCAGCATTTTTCAGTTTTCAAAAAGCTTTCATATCCATTATTGTATTTAATCCTTATAACATTGTGATGTAAGCAGGACAACTACTGTTATCCCCATTATAAAAAGACTTTTAAAATTGTTTAGAGATGTTGAGAGTTTACCTGACTTATCAGAAGTCAAGATTAGAATCCCATGGAGTCAGAAGTGGAATATAATTTCTCTTTTTGACTTGTCCAGCTCCATTTATAATACAAACAATGGTAATTTTCCAAAAGCTTTCCTACCCATAGAGTAGATTTTGCAGTTTATTTGCCAGTTTCCAAAAGCACACAATACTGTGACCCCAGCATCAACTGTAGCTATAATCTGAATGTGCTTGAAAAATCGAGACAAAAAAATGTCAAAAAAATAACTCCATATAAAATTATCAAAAGAAGGGATAAGTGATATGATACTTTTTTATACTGCTTTCATTTTAAGTACATTACCAAATGTCAAAAGGCTAAAGTTCTGCTTTTTCCTCATCTTTTTTTAAAGGATTATGATGAAACAAGTTAATTTTCTGTTCAATTTTCAATTCTGTTCCAGAAGGGATTAGGCAACTTTACATGCTGTGTATGAAACAGTTTCTGAAGGAATTGCTGGCTTAATTATTAGTTCACATTATACATAAAAGAAATAGCTGGCCCACTCTAGTTTTAATACAGTAGATTTTGGGGAGGCCTGGAAGAAAGAGTACAATGATTTTCTTCCAATTTGTACAATGGCCCAATAGGGCAACATTTTATTGTGTAGTGTGTTAGAGGACTAGAATGCAAGCCAAACTGACCTGGATAAGATAGAAAAGGAATTAAAGAAAATGAAGGGTTAGGGTATTGTGAACTCTAAAGAAAAAAAAAATCTCTTTAGTTATCATTTGGAGTCATATGATGGTCCCTTAAGTATCAAGTCTTCAGAGAGATTTGCTGCACAGGATTTAAGTGGATAAATAAGAGCTGTCTGCTCTAAAGCTAGAAATAATAAAAACAAATAAGAATTTGGGGGAAAGTAAACATATACATTTCTTTCATTTCTATTCATTAAAATAATTAATATTAAGAATTAAATTACTCAATAAATATTAAGTGATACTATATTCAAGACACTTTATTAAGAGCTAGAGATATAAAGAAAGGCCAAAATCAATTTATGATCTCAAAAATCTGGGTCTGTTGGGAAACAATATGTAAACAACCATGTACAAAAAAGCTATATATCAGGTAAACTTTTACATTTGCCTACCCCAAAATTTCTTTAATTTTAGTTATTTAATGAAAGGCTATATTATATCTTTATTTTCTATAAAACTTTTTGTCAATACATGTTCATTCACTGCTTTTATTCTAGTTTATTTTGCCTTACCCTTGGTAGAATTTCACTTGTCCCAGGATGGGACCATATAGTATTAGTATTCATACATTGCAAGGATAGTTCTTATGAGTTAAAGCAACTCATTTAGTACTTAACTTAAGCTGTAAATACCTAACACAAGAATGATCCTTGCTTTGAAAAGATAAGTCTATTTCTTTAAGTATTGAAAAAATGATTGGTCTTCATTTCTGAAATGCTAACCTTGCCCTCTCTCAATTGACACAGAAAGTGAAAGCATTTTCTGGGTGCCTAGTTGTTAAGACAAAACATCCCTGAAACTCAAATTCCTGTAAAATACATCTCCTAACTACAAACTTATTGTTTCTCATTTTTGTCAAAACTTAATGATAGCAGTTATCATCTGAGTTTTGTCCTTGCTGAGCAATAAGAGCAGACAAACTGTACTGAGAAGGGCTACAAATTGGTGACTATGAATTCTCTGTTTTATAAGGTGGTAGCACTTGAAAGCAGGGAATGGTTGAATGGTTGATAAATGTGCCATGACTTTTGGTTCTCCAGCCAAATTACCATCTGAGCTGTGCTCAATAGGTCAGCTACAAGAGCTAAGGTGGACCTTTTAAAATTTCTTTTGCATTAAAAAGTATTTTTATTTTCCATGAGTTAAATCCTAAGAATAAGCAGAGATGGACTGTCAAATATTTATCATCAAATATCTAAACTGCACCCAGGTTTCTGGATGTGACCCAAATACCTTGATTTCTAAGGCACATAAAGGTAGAGCCCAAGAACCTTAGACTTCAACTAGTCTAATCCCTTCATTTTGCAAATGAGTTAATTGAGTCTTAAAGAAATGAAATAAATTGGTTATACAGGCAGAAATTAGCAAAGCTGGGATAATGTGGATTAAACTTCATTCACTATCACAATGGAGGTAGAATACACTTTCTTGAGAACTCAATTTAGTCATCCCTTCTATATTATGGGGTTAGGGATATAGAGCTCTCATAATGTGGAAAATCTGCCCAAAATATTTTGATACTTTCTTCATACCAGAGAAAAAGTCTTCATTTTTTTTCATTTTTATTTTATGGGGTATTTGGAGTACTTTGTTATGTAATTTGATTTGATATGATATAATACTATATATTTATTTTCAGAATTTCTGAGTTTCTAGTGCCCCCCCTCACCCCCCCCGGGCCATTTGCTGGCCTTTGCATGTCATCTGAAACTTCCACAAAACTACCAAAGTATTCCCATTTAATTTATTATGTAGACAAAGGATATATCAAAACCACATTGGAAAAGTTGCAATTTAGAAAGTATAATTTGAAGGGATAACAATACACTAACCAGGCTGCTACCTTTTGTCTTACTTGACTTGGACTTAATGTGGCCTGTTCAGTTAGGGGATGTACCCTCCTCATATAATATCTCTACTTATTGTCAAGAGGATGTTTGAGTTCATTATTTTACCAGAGCTCCTTTGAATTCTCTCTCTCTGTAGTTATCAGAGAGGAGGGCCCTAAATCTTATTTATGGCATTCCACTTGCTATATATCTGTGCCATCGCATCATTACAGTGCTGTAACATAAACCATCATAATCAAAATTCTTATAGCACCAAACAATGAAGCAGATGCCATTTACTCTTCCTTCTGTCCTTATGGTTTTCTAAGCTGTTCATCTATTGCAATGAACTTCAGGCTTTCTTCAGTTTTGATTTGATGCCAGTAGAAAAAATGGTCATTGCTAGCCAATGTTTACACATAGGTTGACCCTTCCTCTAGTCTTATCCAAACAATTTTATCTTCTACACATCCTTTGTCTGTTTTTCCTACTTATAAACTCATTTTGAGTTCTGTTACTTATTAGTGGAACCAGAGAATGGGTGTAGGGGCAAGATAGATGCCCAAATTCCCAATAAGTGCTTCAGGGAGTTTACTTAAATAACTTGGTGTTAAAAACACAGTAGGGGAAGGTAATAAAAATTTGTTTTATTAACTATTTTTTCAAATCTTGTACTCAAGTGATTCTTTGTTTGCTGGAGCTACAGAGAAAAGATGAAAAAGAGGGAATACAAATTATGTATATGACCTTCAAGTACATATATTCAAATATATATTAAAAAGTTGTAGGCAGAAATAATTTGTGAATTCAAATAAGAACAATCTCTAAATATATAGATGATTCTCTCTAGTATCTAAACCTCAAGCAAAATACTAACAGTCATTGTAGATAATGTTTAAAGGTTATATAGGTAACATCTCACCAAACTGTATTTATAATTTGTTAAACATAATATTACTTTTAACACTGATCAATAGCACTTTCAAATCACCCTTTAACAGTATTCATGTCTAAAGAGCCTATTTTGCCTCCCATAAGCTAGGTACTTAACTATCAACTTTTAAATCCTTGAGAACAGGAAATTGTCTTTGTTATTTTTCCTAGGATGCTATTTGGCACATAGTAAGTGCTTATTAAATGCTTATTAGTTGACTGTTACTAACCTATTTTTCTGAGACTAGAATTCTCATTCTTGGTCTCTGTGCTTGTTGAAATTTTTATGCTTCAAGATTTAGCTAAGCAAGATGACAGAGCAAAGACAAGATCTCATTCACCTCTCTTCCAGATCACTCCAAATTTCTTTAAATAATGACTTTAAACAAATTTTAGACTTAGTAAAACATTTCCCAGCCAAAGACAGTTCATAACCTCACTAGGAAAGATCTGTGACACAAAGTGGGAGTCCAACATGTAATCCTGGTGCAGATTGTTGCCATGCAGTCCATGTCCCAGCCCCAGTCTCACTCCCAGCCCCACGCCAGCTAGGGACCTCTGAATTAGTGACTCTTCTGGTGGCTTCCAGACCTCTCACACCAGAGACACCAAACAGGGCTTGGAAGTTTGGTAGGAAAGATTTGTCAGGAGGATGAGAGGAAGTGCTTGTGGTCAGGTGTCTAGAAGGACCTCTGAAAACAGCTGTACAAAACTCCTGAAAATAGGTTAGGAAAATGAGCAGACAGCAGAAAAACATTCTGACTATAGATGGTGTGGTGACACGATTAAAACACACACTCAGAAGATAACAAAGTCAAAGCTCCTGCAGCCAAAGTCTCCAAGAAAAAATAAGAATTGGGTTCAGGTCATGGAAGAGCTCAATAGGGATTTGGAAAATCAAATAAGAAAGAGAGGAAAAAATTAGGAAGAAAATCAAAGAGCTAATGAGGAGAATAATGCCTTAAAAAGCAAAATTGGCCAAATGGGAAAGGAGAGAGGAAAAATTAAAAAGAAAATTGAGAATAGTATAAAAGAAAATTCAAAGAGCTAATGGGGAAAAGAATGCTTTGAAAAACAAAATTGGCCAAATGGACAAAAGTGAAAAAATTATTTTCACGGAGGAAAATAATTCCTTACAAATTAGAATTGAGCAAAATTTAGTTTGTCCTTTATTCTGGAAGAGGACCATGATATCAAGATGGGGTTAGCATGGCATGCAAGTGAATTGGATGTAAGTGAGGGAAGACTATGCAAGGTCACCTGCTTCACTTTCCCTTCCAGAGCTACCTGGGTCCAGTGGCAAGATATTGATCAAGATGAATGAAAATGGACCTGGATGAAATGAGGGATCTTGGTCTTTTTAAACTAAAGTCTTTAACAGGTCTCAGTTTGACTGGAGCCACACCCATTTCATGATTACAGCTAGGTAGCAACTGAGGCAATGAATTTCCTCTTTCCCTAGACCAAAAACAAACAAATAACAACAACAACAACAACAACAACAACAAACTAAACATAAATCTGTGAGAGGAAGACCCTTAGGATTTCTAGCCAAATCAGAAATGATTGCTATTTACATTCAATCTGAGTAAATGAAAGCTAATGACTTTATGAGAAATCACTGCAAAACACTCCTAAAATGAAAAAAATAGGAAAAAAAAATAGGAAATATCCCATTTGGAAAACAACTGATTTGGAAAACAGATAGAGGAGAGACAAATGAAAAAGTATTGGTCTACCTGAAAATTATGATCCAAAAAAAAAAAAAAAAGAGCTTGGATATGATCTTTCAAGAAATTATCAAAGAAAACTTTTCTGATATTCTGGTATTATAGAACCAGAGGGTAAAATAGAAATGGAAAGAATCCACCAATCATCTACTCAAAGAGATCCCAATATCAAAACTTCCATGAATGCTATAGCCAAATTCTCCCAGGTCAAGGAGAAAATATTGCAAGGATCAAGACTTACCTAAGATGATACTTCTTCTAGGACTTCATAAAAAATAAGGCCTAGACTTGTGATTTCATGGTGGATAGTGAGTTGGCCTTGAATAAATCCCTAGAATCATAGATTTAGACCTAGAAGGAAACTTAGTATTCGTTTGATCCAATTCTCAATTTTTTCACAGTAGATGTTAAAGTTCAAAGAGCTTAAGTAAGTCACTCAGTTAACAATGACAGAGCTAGGATTTGAATCTACATTTTGTGGGACAAATTCAGACACCAAAATCAATTCTTCCACTCAGGAACAAATTACAAATGTATGTATATATTTATACCATTACACACAAATATACACATATACACATATATATGTGTTCAAAACTGTCATCATATTTTGTTTATACCTTTTACATGAATTTATGTAATTCTAGTTTGAAACATTTAATTTTGGACATGCCTATTTATATTAGTAATAATCTCATTAGCAAAGAAAATGGGATAAAACAATAATATTAATAATCTTACAATAACATAATTTTAAGATATGTAAATATTTTAAATGATTATCTCATTTGTATTATATGTGCTATTAACATATTATATTTTAGAAAACATTTATTGACATGATCAGAAACATAGTAAGAAACATAACTAAGACTTGAATCTATCTTTATTAATTCCCAGTACTGTGCTATTGATTATAAATTATTTGAATTTTGGAACTGTGTCTTAATTTTATGCCCCCATCTCTTCCATCTGAGGAGTCGTGATTTAAGAAATGTTTAATTGAACCTGTGCTCTCATTTTTAAAAAAATTTTGTCAAAATATTTTAGACTCAAAAATTAGTAACATGGAAACATTATCTCATAAATTTACACTGCTAAAGTCAGAAGAATTCTCAAGAAACATTATTAAAGGCAAATTCTGATCATTTCCTAGCTTAGTTTTTTTGTGAGTGATTTGGGATCTGGCCGAGATCCAGGTTTCCATGGATAATCCCCAGGTTAGATAATCCAAAACAAAACAGACACATCATATGAAGATAATAGACAGCAGACCCCAATGAATCTTTCATTCTAAATCTTTGCTCCAAACTTTTTAGCCTAGAGATCAGGAACTCAATAATAACATCAGAAAGAAAAAAATATATATAATTTATGTTTTAGGCAGAAATATAAAAATTAATTCTCTATTTCCAGTGGACTACTACTGGTTACCATTTGATTAGACTTCTCTTATTTGAAACTCAATATATGTAAAAAACAAACTTTCTACAACCCATCTGAACTCAATCCACTTACTTGAATAAGAGCTTACTTCTCACAACAAGGACTTGTCCTTATCCTTTAATACTCCAGTCACTTGATAACAATTTGTTTTTAAAAATACTAAATTTAAAGTTAACATGCCAAGATTTGAATTTCTATTCTTCCTGTGTTACTTTGGCCAAGTCATTCAATCTCTATACTTTTTATTTTCTCAATTTAAAAAAAAATGGACTCAATTTGGGCTATCTTTAAGATCTTTCAATCCTATAAACACACCATCTTGCCTCATCTCTTAATTAATTGTCAAAACATTGCTTATTATTCAAAATATTTATCCTATTTATTCCTTTCTCCATTTCAACTTCTATAATCCTAATGGAGGCTTTCTCATTTCATAGTCTTTCACTTGTAATCTAATTAAGTTCTTTTAACTTATTTTTTCTCTTTTCTTGCATAGTGCTGTCAGACAAAGTTTTTAAGCACTGACAGATCTCAGAAATTAGAATGACTTCTGTCTCAAATCTAAACTTCTTTTTCTCACTTTCAATGCATTTCAAAGTTACTGTTTTATCTATGCAGCTCTTGACCCATTGTTTATCAACTCAAAATATTCAAACTCATCATTTTGTTCACATATAAAATTCCAGAGGGTTTGGTTAGAAGTCTGAAGTCTCTTCTAACTTCAAAAATAAGCTAAGTAGCCTGTCATTAGATCATCCTCATCACACTAAAGAATTTACTGTGAAGAATCCAATCTCTCTGCCTTTGCTCATATTGTTCACCTTAACTGTTATGTACTCTTAGATTCATGTTCACTTTTTTCCGGTTATTACCTCTTCTTCAAAGTACAGCTCAAGTTCAGTGTTATTCATGAAGTCTTCCCTCACTATTTCAATCTCTCTAATATCTCCTTTTACTTAGTGGACAATTTGTAATCTAGCATGCAGTTTAACATTGATTTGTTTTCATATTTTCTCTATTTGGACAGAGGCAGTTAGATGGCATGGTAGATTGAATGAGGGACTTGGAGTCAGGAAGATTGGAGCTCAAATTTATCCTCACAGATTTACTAGCTAGGTGGTTTTGGATAACTTAGCAACAGAAGCTTCTTTCCTGCCTTCCTTCCTTTCCTTGTTTCTTTCTCTTTTTTCTTTCTCTTTTTTCTTTCTCTTTCCTTCCTTCCTTCCTTTCCTCCTTCCTTTCTATTTACCATTCTCCTTCCATTGTATCTATATATCTTTCTTCCTTCCTTTTTGTCTGTTCCAATCACTGGTGATTGATTGATCTACTTAATATGCATTATATGTTACCTAGTAGATTCCAAATAGGCTAGAAATTAGATGCTACATAGCTTGTTCTTTTAAACTAGTGCAGAATGCCAGTAAAATAATATTCCATTGGGATTCCTTGATCAATGATTGTTAAGGGAAGGAAGCAAAATGAAGAAAAGCTATTCTAATTTCAGATATCGTGTTTTAGAATTTCTGCTTTATGTTTTGCCCTTTTCCTATTTAGTAAAATTCTTCAAAAAGATTGCTTTTTTCTACCTGAAAGCCTATAGCATAGTGGTTTTCTCAAGTGGATTTTGGTAGATGATTGGTGATACTGAATATTTTACAGAGGAAAAAAGATGTTACTGGAATAGCAATTCAGTTATCTTGATTAATCTTGCCTCTGTAGAACAGAAAAGGTTTAAAGCATTAGGCTTCAAAGGGGAAAAAAAAAAGCAGCGATATTGCATTTATGTAAATTCTTCCTCATTTAATGGAATGCTTTACAGCAAAAGGCACTTACTCTAATTTGACTGATATAAGGATCAGAAATTCTAAATTCTCCTTTTCTGAATATTTGGACATGCCATTTTGTTTTAGTATTTGACATTTCCCATATATCAATTCTGTCAAAAATTAAGGAAATGAGAAGCCTAACTGGATTCTTTCCATATGTTTGTGATTCATAGTTGTTTGGAACTCAACATATTTTCTCACAGAAATAATTTTTGCAATTAAGTTCCTTGGCTTAATTGCCAAAGACAATCTAGGCCAAAACATGTCTGAAATACAGTGAAAAAATAGTAGGATGTAGTATTGCTATAATTATTTAGAGAAATAATTAAATGGATCAAAAAAAAAATAAATTGGCTTTGAACTGGTTTTTATTGTTGTTTATTTGTTTTTTTTATTTTTAAGAAAAAAAAAGTCTTAATGAAAAACTCCATAGAAATTCTAAAGGAGATTTCTGGATACTTTGAAGGTACTCAAAGTTGATCATACCAATATTTTTAGTCCATCTATACTTTTTGAATTGTAATCTGGAGGACTTTAGAATCCTTTTGGAAATAGGTACCAGTAAAAAGAATTCTGTTGATTATTTAGAGCTTTTATCTTTTTTGCATTTGGTTATTTAAAGAGAATAAAATGCTGTGCTCTACTGATAGCCTCGTGTGTGTGTTTGGGTATGTGATGTAAATAAAAGGATATAGGATAATAATATCAATGCATATGTGTGTAATAGTATAATAATGGTATATGTCCTGAGTGTGTGGCATTTAGGGGAAATTTTTACCACTGTCTAGGGAGACCTAGTCAAAAGCTATTTTTAGAGCTTCCTTTAGAGTTAATTCTGGATAGGTACGTGAAGAATCAAAGGGAATTATGAGTTTTGGGTCATCCTTCAAGATGATAGTGTAAATTCAGAGCTTAGGAGGCTCTGTGTCCAGGACACAATATGTATCTTAATTTAGATTTGTACACTGATTCCTACTAGAAATTAAGATCTTTTGAAGAAATCAGAAATATAAGGGTGAAAGGAAACAAGAATGTAAGTGTCTAATAAGTGCCAGACACCATGCTGTATTTTACAAATATCATCTCATTTGAACCACACAAATTTTGTGAGGGAGATATCATATTTATTCCATTTGTTGTTAAGGAAACTGAGGTACACAGAAATTAAGCAACAAGAGGTCACACACTTAATAAGTCTACAAAGATATATTGAACTCAGATCACCTTGACTAAATCTAATCTTTTATTCACTTCACTATGGTAAAAAAAAAAAAAAAAAAAAAAAAAAAAGAGGTTAACAATGTCTAGTTAAAATAACTGGGCAGGAAAAAAAGACAGAGAGAAGAAAAAGCAGAAATAGTCATAAGTAAGAAGCATGTATAGGGATGAGGTTTTTGAAGATGATATTAACTGAGTTGTGAATGATTTAAAAAAAAAAAACTGGAAAAGAGACAGAATTGTTATGTCCCAGACTTTCAGCAGTGTGAAGAAAGATGGTTGGGATAAAGACATTATTTGGCAAAACATTTTCTCACAGAAGATAACAGCTGGCATAAGACCAAACTTTGGTGAGAGGGTGAATCAAGAGAATGTAGGATGCTTCAGTGTTAACTACTTAGGAGAATTGCATGCAAGCATTTCTTCATTTAGATCCTGAATTAGTTACTGGAAAAGTTGGTAGAGATCTACATGAAAAATTGGTTAGGAATTATTTCCTTGAAATGCCATTGAAGGGAACTTCAGTTTGCTCGTGCCATCTCTTTATCCCAAAGGACAGGAATTAGTAAGATCTGTCCACCTAGTCACATGAAGAAATTAGGGGAAGGAAGGAAGGAAGGAAGGAAGGAAGGAAGGAAGGAAGGAAGGAAGGAAGGAAGGAAGGAAGGAAGGAAGGAAGGAAGGAAGGAAGGAAGGAAAGTAAAGTGGCTTTTTAAAGTTTTTTTTTTAATATAGAAAAAAGAGAACATTTGTTTCTAGGTTATAGAATTTAGACATGAAATAAAGTGCAGACTCTTTGTAGAAAAAATAAAAATGAAAAATAGATCATTTGTTAAGTGAGATGGGTGCATTGGTGAAAGCAAAGTCAAAGTTGAAGGACAAATATTCTGTATGATAGATAGAATGATACAACCAGGGGAAGAGAGGAGGCAAAAAGAAGATAGTTAAGTGTTAGAACTGATAGACAGGTGTGCCTTCAGGATCACTAAGAAACAGGCCCCATATGACTTAGGTTGAGACAGGAGGTTAATGTTTTTGTGCAGTGGTTCAATCAGCATTGTCTCAAAGGCAGTTCTTGTAAACCCCTTGTTACCTGTGAACTTAGAGGTCACTTCCACTTATAAATTCTTAATCCTAGACCCCAAGCAGCTTCATTCTTATTAACTGCCTTCCAAACACTATCACAAAGCTCTGATGTTTGTAGAATAATAGGCTCTAAGGGGCCACCAAGTTCATTCTAGGCAAAGAACAAGACAGATATTTTTCAATTTATTTTAACAACTATTTGCTAGGTGTATACTATGTCCCTAGCATGCTTGCAAATGAAAATGAAGTTTGTGACATAACATCTAGAGAAAAATAGTAAATAACATAATGCAATATAAGGGAGCACATTCTTGACTAGGGGTTTGATTCTCAACCTAGTTATCTGTGAGACAATGGAAAAGTCATTAACCTTCTTTCTGTCTTAGTTTTTTTATCTGTAAAATATATATAGTCTTTAAAACCCTTAAAGTTCTAACATTTTATTATTATTATTATTATTATTATTATTATTATTATTATTATTATTATAGATGTTAAGTTCTAACATTTTATAAATAATTCTAAATGTGGTGAACTCTTGTGGAGAAACAGACTGTAGAAAGATCTTTATTCACTTTAATAATCAGGAATGGCTTTGTAGAGGAGGTTACAACTGAGCTAGATTAAAAGAAAAATCAGGGTAGAGTTGGGATACTGGAAAAGGAAGGTTATGAAAAGTAGACATCCTAGCAGAGGGGATAACATGAATAGAAATTTAGAGACGGGAAATAGTCTGATATATTTGAATAGTGACAAGAATACTTTTACAATCTTATTCATTTACAGAACCATACCAACATTAAATACCAGCAATTATTGATTCTTCAGATGGGATTCACTAGTTGAGATGTAGGTCAGAAACCAAATGTTAGGGAAGACGGTTCTGTCTGATGGTGTAGATTTATGTAAATATCCTAATTTTTGGCAGTATAGAGAGTTCTGGGCCTAGAGTGAAGAAGTCCTGAATTCAAATGTGGCTTCAGATACTTCATAGCTGTGTGATCCAGAGAAAGTGACAGAAGAAGAAAATCAGAAAAGTGGAATCTTAGGTAATAAGTATGAAATGTGAAACACAGCAGATCAGAGGGATAGAAGGAACAAACCTCCCAGGATGTCTAGTTCAACTCCCTTATTTTACTAATTAAGAAACTGAAATCCCAGAAAGCTAGTTGACTTGCTTGAGGTGGTGCAGAGGGATGGGTTGAAGTCAGGATGGCCACAAAGGAATGATTGCAATAATCTATACAACAGACATGAAAGTCTCAGTGACTGTGACATTACATATGGAGAGGAAGGGATAGAAAACTCTTAGATTTGAAGTAAAGGGATGTAAGCTTATAGATTTAGAGCCTTAGACATCATCTAGTGTGATTCCTCATTTTATAAGTGAAGAAACTGATTACTATTGGGATAAATGACATAATTCAAGATCACATAACCAGTCAGTGATACAGTTGAGATATGAATTTAGATTGGCTTTATATGCAATAGAAAACAACACATATTGATGACCAGTTAGCTATAGGAGAGAGGACAGAGATAATCCAAAAGTCAAAGATTTCTCTATGATGACTAGATCATGGTTCTGTCATTGAAAGAAAGAGACAAATAGAAACTCATTTTACAAAGTTTAAGGTGAATATTTAAATGGGAATGGAATGAAGACAATTGAAAATTTGGGAGTGCTGATCAGTAGAAAGTAGGGGAAAAAAAACCTTGATTGCTTTCAATAAAGTTGTGATAACTAAATCTACTCTGAAGAGAGAATGAGACTGATGATTTTGGGTGATCTGCTTCACTTAAGCCAATTCATACACAAATCAATATCACCCTTATCATGTCATTGGTCTTCTTTGAAAGGAAAGGATGAACAACAACAAGCTGTAGAAGACAGTTTGTAAAGTTCATGGAGGAATAAGAATTAAGAATTCCACAGTCCCTGCCAGAAATTAGGAGTATAAAGGAAAAGAGCAACTGAAAAAAAAAAAAAAACAACAAAACAGAAAGAAATACTTCAAGAAGTAGTAGAAAGCAGTAAGAGAAGTGGATTTGACATTGTATTGTAATTATTTTATGCATATATGCACATTTATATATATATAGCCAATATATAAATACCTGAGCATACATATGTGTATGAAAATAAATTGTACATGAATATACATACACATATAAGAAAATAGATGCCTGAAGACTTCTTGAGATAGTAATGGTTTGGAGAAGATGCTGTTCTGTCTCAGTAGAGGAAATTCCTTACCCAGAGCTCCCTATAGCACTGAAATTATGCAAGTCCAGTCTACATAACAATGTCATCTAGAGGCTCACATCTCTGTGAGACAGAAAATCCAAGTACTTATTGGATCATAGTCTTTAGAGCTGAAAGAGACCTGAGAAAGCCATCCTGATGTCTACTCTAAATCCCTTTTGCTGCACCACAATGTTATTTCTTCTCATTCTTGCTATTTTTACCTCTCAAGGGTCTTCTTTCTGGAGGAAAGTCAGCTGAGTCCACAGCTCCTTCTAGCGTTTAGTGATTAGTATTGCTGTTTTCTACACAGAGCAACAGATTAGTTACCGAACCTCAAGCAATATTTTAGTTGCAAACCTGGTAAGACCTGATAACTACAGTTTTAGACTCAATCTGTTAATATGTTTCAGTATAAAATTTATTTTTTGTATTTTTTGTTTCTTTAAACAGCCTGTTGTACTTCCAACTCATTCTTCTTATTTTGCCTTGTTGCTGGAAGAATAAATAGAAAAGTTAGCATGTTTGGAGAGGTAGTAGACATAGATTTAGCATTTTAATGTAATTAGATTATCATATGCATATATACCCATTTATGTGTACACACACACATATATATAAATACATATATATGTATACATGCATGAAAATAAATAATGCATGAATATACATGCACATATATGAAAATCGATGCTAAGAGACTCCTTGAAATTGTAAAGTTTCAGAGAAGAAGCTGATCTGCATTTTAAGGGATTTTGGAGGGGAGGGTGGGAAGTTAAAGGAAGGGTTATTATTTAGAAATTCTTAATCCTATGATTTGCAATCTAATTATATTTCAGAATTTTTCCAGGGGGAGGGGGAAAGAGAAACAAATGAATTAAAACACCTTATAGTAAACCCTAAAGAAAACCCCGAGTCTCTTCAGTGCCTCAAGAAATGTAAGGAGCAATTGTGCAAAGTATGGCCATGGGGGAAAAGACTGAGAAAAGTTCTTCTATATATTAAAATGTACAATATCACATCAATAGCTGTTCTTTTTATAGAAGATGTAATTAATGGATTCTCTTCCCCCACCACACTGCCAGGATTTCCCCTTTTAGACACAAAGCTATGTGGGATATTTGGAAATACATTACCTAATTCCTTTACTTTACAGATGAAGAAAAAAAGGTAGAAGAAGATGAGGTGGTTCATTTAAAGCCACATAGATAATGATAAAGGGAGCCATGTCATTATTTACAACAGAGACATCCTTACTTCTAGCAAATCAGATCAATCTATTAAAAAATATTTATTAAACATCGACAATGTACAGAATATCGAGCTGGGGATATAGAGACAAAAATGACATGATCTCTGTCTTGAAGATCATTGACTCTTCAAAAAAGAGGGGGGGGGGAACAAAGCACAAAAAACACTTTTCTCTATTATATACAGTATAGCTCTCCATAATGTGTTTCAGAGGATATTATATGTCCATTTATTCTAATTTCAGACTGCAGGATTTATTAAAATTAAATATTACCTTTGATAATGATATAATGTTCAAATGGATCTATTATTTCATTAAATCAGGAATTTTCTCTAATCATACAGGTAGAATCATCTGTGCTAGGCCACTTTATTTGAATCTTACACACAAGTTCACTACAAAGGATCCACGCAATATTCTAGAGGTCTTTTTCACTTCTTGATGTTAGGATGCTACCAAAGAAGACTATAAATGTCTTCAATGACTATACACACACACACACACACACACACACACACACACACACATATATGTACACATATATATTTTTGTATATATCTTTATTATATATGTGTGTGTGTGTGTGTGTGTGTGTGTGTGTGTGTGTGTGTGTGTGTATTTGGTAGTAAGAAAACTTAGTTACTGTCTTTGACTAAATTGTTTTAAAAGTTGCAAATGAAATGTGTACAATCATGAGCTTCTTAGAGCAGAATAGACATTTTATTCATAATGCATACTAATTTTCATTGACATCTTATCATAATAAACTCCTTGCTTTTTTCACATTCTCTATTCCTTTTTTCTTTACTAGATTTTAAATTGACTACGTCATTTGCTTTGAAACCAATAACTTGGAATTTGTTTACCCACTGGAAAAATTATAAAAACTAGAAGAGCTACTCAATCATTAATTAGTTTGATATAATTTTCATGCTTTTTGATCAAAAATAGGTATGTCTTTGTCATGACAAAACAATGTCATGAATTTTTGTTATTTATGTAGTATAGTTATTGTAATGCTAAAATGAAAATGACAAAAATCAAAGGTAAATTCCATCTTTAACATTGACAAGCTATATGGCCATGAGCAAATGATTTAATCTCTCAGATTCAGTTTTCTTTCTGGACAACTGGCACAACATTTGTCATATTGATTTTGCAGTTCATTGCAAAGTTTAAATGAATACAAAAAACTTTCCAATTTTAATATACTTTGTAAATCATAGTTATCATATCAACATCATCATTTATTTTGCTATTGTTACTTGTTCAGTAGAAGATTCTTGGACTTATAGGTCCAAGATGTCCGAGATGTAAATGGGTGAAATATCTTCTCTTCATAGAAAAAGTCTTATAAGTTATGAATTATTCAATTTCACAACTGGATCAAACCTCAGCATCATATCAGTCTAACCTCCTAGGCATAGATGACAAAACTAAATACAGAAATTAAATGCCTTTTCTATACTCATATGATTAGTTTTGTATAAGTCAAGAGTCAAATTCAGTTCCTTTGATTTCCAGGATAATATTCTTTTCCCTGTTTTTATAAGAGCGTTGACGAAAAGAAGGGATGAAACTTTTCCACTGAAAAATGTTTCAGGAACATTAGCTAATAGAGAAAGGTGAATCCACAATATTTCTGCAAAATGGAATTTTTCTTTAGAGTGTAGTAAAATCCATTTTTCTATGTAGATTTATACAGGAAGAAGAAAGGAGGTTGAACTAGAAGGATGAATAGTTGGCTGGAGAAGGAGAAACAAACAAAAAAGAATGGGGGAAATCAGTAATATGAAACAGATAGGTGTGGTTAGGTAAAGGTCCTTGAAAATCAGGATGAATAATGTAAATTTCAACAAACAGATGTGGTTTTCCAATACTTGCATTCATCTAATGTAATCCCTTGAAGCCCTATCACACTTCAATTCAAAGTAATTTACAGCTGCTTCTATTGAGACTTTATCATGTACAACACCCTTTTAACAATATGAAATACTGTCCAATGTCTATGGTTGCCATATCTAATGGGCCTTCTGCACATGATCCCATAAATTACTTTAATGGTGTAGTAATTTCCTCACATAAGTTTGCAATTTTGTGGCTAATCTTTCTAGAGCATATGTTCTCAGACACTAAAGACAGTACTTTTACTTGTATTGTATGATAATAATGCAGATATACTTCAAGGGAGCTATTTTCTCACTGACCCTTGGTTTGATTCAAGCAAAAGCCTGCAAACCTTTCAAATTAGTTTCTTAATTAGTAGACTGAACATTCATCTCTATTCTCTTCTTTACCTCTTACAAGAGTACCAGCTGTGCTTTTCCTCAATCTTGAGAGTTCACTCTGTACCTCGATTCCCTGCATTCTGAGTTTATTCTTGGGTGGAGGGACAATTACTAATAGAAACCAGAATAAAAGTAAAGTGACAAAGTGCATTTTGTTAGAATTCCAAATTAATACGATACTAAATTTTAAGGGTACTGATAACACTCACAGTTTATAACAATATCTTCCCACCAGACATCCTGCTTCATCATTTGCTTTGAGACCAATAACTTGGAAGCTTTTGTTTACTTACTGGAAAAATTATGAAATTTTGTGCTGGAGACTTTCCTCTTGTGTATTTAGAGCTTCTGAGTAGGGAAGTGCACTCTCCTGACTGATAAGTACTTAGGGGAGCCCATGATATCTAGACAAGCTCTAGTTGTGTTTCACTTTATTCCCCACTTATTCTATAAGACACCTTGGTGTCACATGTATGCATTCCATTCCTCCCTATAACCTTCTTCCCCCAATACTTTCCAATTCTGCCATAATTATCAAACAGTGCTGCCATTGCTACTGGAATGGTTTTGTTGTTCTAATTCCCTATAGCATTATTCTTCATCCCTATAATTCTGGCAACCACTTCCTTCTCCCCATTATCTTTTCCTATTACAATGTAAGTTTCTTTTTTTTTTATTTTCAGAAAACATTTATTGAACACATGAAAAGAGAAATAATACAAGTTTACTATATTCTAGTTGCCATGTCAAAGAATATAGAGAAGAGCTACTGGAATTTATAAAAAGTGACTACCTGACTCTGTCCAGGAAATTTTAATGAGAGAGATAGACCTTGAGAAAGGGCATGTCTTATATAGCTCCTTATCAGAAAGAAAATAAAGTATAAGCTTATGAAATGCAAAAGTGTATCCCTAGAACTCTTGATCCATGAAGAAGGTTAAAAGAAATAGGGGTACAGCATGGTGATGGCAAATGTTTAACTTTCTCTATGAAAAAAAGGGACAATTCATTTTTAAGATTAATCTGCATTATTATTAACATTTTCTCCATCACCTTTTCAAGTGACTAACGATATATCAAGTATTGATTTGTAGTATCTGATGATTTCCCAGGTGTAAATGCTCATACTGAGTATTTAACAATCAACTCAAAGGTTCCCAGCTGGCTCTAACACAACCCTGGGCCTGGACCAGCAGCCAGCTAATTGCCAGTGAAGGGCGGTGCTATTCCTCTGCATTGGATATGATCACAACAACTGGGGCTTATCTGCCTTCTTGACCTGCTTAAGGTGTGATCTGCCTGGACTGAATTTCCTGCTGAACTAGTGCAATATAAGTTTCTTAAGGGTAGGGGATTGTTTCACTTTGCATTTCTCTATCTAGCATTTGGGATTTAATTGGTTCCTAATAAATGCATTTTTCTTCCTGCATTCACTGATTCATTCATTCATTTATTTCTTTATGTAATGGTAGAGAAAAAACAGAGCTTAGCAAATATTTGGCAAGAACAATTATTCAAAGCGAGACAATTTCAGTTTTAGGATGAACTTACCTGCCCCACCTTGCTACCTCCCCTTGATGGAACAAGGGCTTTCTTTCTCTTGCCTAGAACTCTGTTATGAGAATTGTTCTTTGTGTAAAAATTTCTAGTTAAGGCTCTGATAACATGACAATAAAAACAAGGGCTGACAAAGGCTGCTGATAAGAGGAAATGAAAGAATGGACAGAGACATTTGTCTTTGGTACCATTTTCTAGTAGTGTGCTTGTTGTATTGCTTTGATTTCATACCTGGGTTGTGCTTCAATGGCTAATGTTCATCTGGTTACCCCAAGGCCAAAAATAAGAGTAGGAAAAATGGTAGCTACTTTAGACATTAGAAACAGTATGAAACAAAAAAAGATACATTTCAAAATATTACTTCAAAGTAATGCATCTATTATCAATGCCAGATAATTCCACTGCCTGTGGAATGCATTTATTTTGTGCCATAAGGTCACATTTGTTACAGAGAAAGGTGGAAGCTTCTGGTTGGGATGGAGCTAAGGGGAGAGGTTAGAGTGTAACACAATGGAAGAATGATTTTCAAATTCAGGGTGCATGATTTTCCAACCTTGCTTAGGATGCAACAATGCTTTCTCAGGCTCTACTTGCAATGGTCTCAGAGATGCAAACTGAATGTAGCCTTCTATCAAAATGATGTCTGGTTCATCCACTGGGTAAGCTGTTTTTCCAAAATAAGGATAAATAAATAGTCCTTCCCCTAACTAAGAAAGTTAGGATTTAAATGAATTCATTTTTGAGGGGAAAACATCCTAGAGTATCTTCAGATGCCTTTATGGGAATAAAAACTAAGGCCAAAGGTTTTTTTTTTTTTATTTTTTTTTTGGCACAAGTCTTGAGATTCAAGCAATTTATCATGTTTAGTCCACACAAGTGACAGAACCATAGTGCTGATACCATTAAATATGACACTGAGTACTTACAAAGACATTTTTATTTTTTGCTGCCAAAGGAGACTGATCATAATCTCATTTTCCAAAAAGGAATTTTGCCATTGAGAAAATGGAAGACCCTTTAAATCTTACCAAAACAAACAAACATATGTGGCATTAGGCAATAAAATGCCCAGTATAAATTATTATACAAGAAAGAAAAAGTACCTCAGTTATCACATGCCAAAGTGAGACACTTAAGAAACTACAGGGATTTCCATCATTCCAGTGCTTGTCTCACTCTGAATATTTATTGGGGTTCTTTTGTTCAGTCCTTCTACTCTGGAAATCATTGGTCAAATTCATCTCTGAGCTTAAATTCTTAGCCAGTCCATTTAAAATATAGCTACAAATCTTGAACTTATTCTTAAAGCTGATAGAGATCTCCAAGGTTATCTACTCCATCTCCCTCATTTTACAGATGAAGAAACTGAGGACATAAAAAAATTAATTGACAAGGTGTCACAAAGAAAGAAATAGGAAGCTGAGGTGAGATTTAAATCCTGATTCAAGCCAGAGCTCTTCCCATTGAAATGTACTCCTCTGTGTCTTAACAAAAATTAAAAAAAAATTTTTTTGGGGGGCACATTTGAAATAATCCTTAAAATGCTTACTAATTTATCTGCTGCATAAAATAGAAATTAGTATAGGGGGCTTGTCATCCTGTAGCCTGTGTTATAATTATAACTACAACTATATATATATACATATATATATATGCAAACAAACATTTAGTATAATATTTATAAGTGTACAACTGTTGGTCAGTCATTTAATCTGTAATTAATCCTCATCTGTAATTTGAAAGCAATGGTAATTATGATTTCAGTATTACCCAGTTGTTTTAAGGAATCTTCCCTGAAGATTCAAACAGTTAATTATATAGTAATACTGGCTTAAATGTGCCAATTTAACAGGTAATCAATACCGAATTTAGCTGAATAAAACCTAAAAGAAAAAAAATATACCCATCTTATCATTATTATAGCATTATTTATTTTAGGAATAAAATGTACACACACACACATACACACATGTTCTAAATCTTATCATTTTAATTTATGTTCCTCACTTCCATGCTCTAATGGATTCATGATTAAATCCATGTATTCATCTCCTTAATGATCTAGGTCATATATGATTCAGATAACCAAAAAGTCTGGCATAAAGCCTTATTTTTAAAATTTTATTCAATTAAATTATAATAGAAATTATATAGTAGCAAGAGGTGATATTAATTAGAAATAAAACAAATTCATATTCCTGATTTACCTTCTTAGCCCTAATTTTACCAGTAAATTGTGTAGAAATTGATCAATTGGGGAGGTACTTAGCAATTTTACTGGATTGCACTTCACCACAGTCAGAAAGATATTTACCATGACCACCCTCAGTGTCCTGAAAGATTTAACTCTCCTCTTAAAGGCAGCAGTGTACTTCCCAGCTCACTGTTGGTAGGATGCCCATAGCACATTTTCTCCGGGGTTCTGAGTAATTTGTGTAATATTTTTAACCATTTAATTTCCATTATTTCCCCCAAGAGTCAGCTCTCCTGGATATATTGTTAGTTTATTTTTGCACTACTGGGGAATACCCTTCACTGATGTAGGAAGGAAAGCACATAGAAATAATAGCTGGACAAAATTTTCAGTTGCCATTCCCTTGGTGCTGATTAAAACAAACTAAGCATTTTTAAACAGTTTCATGTTTGTAAGGATGCATATATAAACGCTATACAAACATAAACTTATGTCTGCAAATATATATGCATATATATTATGTATATGTAAGATATATAATGCATATGTATATGTATATATTTACATATATATGCATTGTATATAAGTTATACACAATATCTGTTATATAACATTATGTATAAATTATGTACTATATATAACATATATATATATATATATACACACACACATACCCATATCTACATTCATATATAAACTATATACACATATTTTTCTATTCTCATTTTCTAGCCCTCTTAGGAAATAAAATTCCAGATGAGAAACCAAAGTTATTAAAAGGAAGCCTTACTTCTCCTCAGTTGTTTAAACTTATTTAAAAATTGTCAAATATTTTTGCAAAAAAAAAAATTTCAAACTACTCCCAGTGAAAACAGATAGATAGATAGTTATGATGACCTTAGAATCAAGGTATGAAATTGCTGAACTTTGAAAATTAATATACAGTATTGGGATTAGAATTTAAATTCAAGAAACTAGATTGGGAGCAATTGGTTTAAAATACCACTGGATTTTTATTTTATGATTCTATTTTAAAATCTATTCAAGCCTTGCTGATTTAATTACAACCTTGCTAATTTGTTTCCAGACATTTTAGACTTAAAAATTAAGTATAATGTTAACACAGTATTTAATCTTTGACTTATACTTCAAAGCACACATCTGTTTTACGTTTGTATGGGGAGAAAAGGAGGTTTCTGACTCACTGTGATAATACATTTAGTTTCTATTTCATATCAGTATTAAAAATGAATACCAACCAAACATTTTTGCAAGCTTAGGGAAAAAAAATACTATTCTAAAACCTCTAATTGAAAAGCAATTTCTAGTAATTTTTCTTCAGGCACACTTCTTAGGTACCATTCAGTACTGTAATTAAAGAAAGTTAAAGTATTTCAGATGGAATTTACTTCTGAGATTCCAAAATTAAGTAGAAGGCTTAGGAAATGGGTATACTTTGGAAACTTTGCTCTGATAGGGAAACAATTCAAAAGGTTCAGTGATTTCAAAACAATGAGACTTTCTCTTTTCCTAACAAATAGGTGAACTACATCTTTCCAAAACCACTTGAAAACCACAGTTAATATATTCATTCTGAGTTTCATTCGCCTCAGGATTTGCACTACCTGTTTGTCAATTAGGTGTTTATAGCTGAACATGGGTCTATCAGTTTTAGCAACCGATTGAATCTATGTAGCTATCCCATTAGTTCAATTCACGCCAGCTCTTTCTAATATATTTATTTTGTCATCTTAAAATTTTGTGTTGCTGTATTGCAACATTTCCTTTTAATATGTATTACACTGAGAAAATAGAGCAGAGTCAAATTCGTTTTCCTTTTTTCTTGCATTTTGGGTGTGAATCTCATGTGAAAATCCCAGAGAAGAAAAAAGTAGCTATAACAGTGATTGATTTGTTTTTGTGAATAGCTAGTATTTTTGTGTGACTTCTTCAAACAGATATTCCCAGATTCCTTGATGCTCTATGAAAATTCCTATTTTTTTGATAGAAATTTTCATATAGCTACAAGAATTTCATCAGTGACTATTTAGAGGATAGTGTACTATAGTCTTAAAAGTGTCAGAATTCATACATTCTCCCAGATTGGTTAGTTAGTCTGTCAAAAACATACTGTCTATAAAAATGTATGTTCTAATTCAATTTTTTGATCTCTTTATCTTTCCTAATAAAAGAGACTTTATCCAAGTTGTCTCCTTTTAGCAATGACAGCTTCATTCTCTCTTTGCCCCATCTTAAAATCTTGAATTGTTCTCCTTCACCTTTCCCCTCCATATGACCAGTTCTTAACATTCTTTTCAATGCTTCTAGACTTTATGCTTTCTTGTTTTTCAATAGCCAGTTCCCTCTAAATTACCTCTTCTATTGCTAGCCAGATTCACTGAAACTTCATTCTTAATCTGTTAAAGCAAGGTTCCTATGATCATTTCTTTTATTTCTCATCCAGTTTGATCAAATGGGCAAATGAGTAGCAATTTGTCCTGAATAATTTTCTCCTTAGCACAGTAAGAGAGCCACCCTTTATGTTCTGAAAGATTTAATTCTATCCCTAACAGTAGCTGTGTACTCTCAACTCATTATTGGTGGGGCTGCCTACAATATATATCTCCAGAGCTCCAAGTAATCATTGATAGATAGATAGATAGATAGATAGATAGATAGATAGATAGATAGATGATGAAGATGTATATATATGTATATCATCATCACTTAATTTCTACATCTATATATATATGTGTATATATATATATATATATAAAATCATCATTCAATTACCATTATTTACTCAAGAGTCTCATTTCAGCTATGTGACTTCAGAAAAATCACTTTACCTCCCAGGAATCTCAAATTTTGCTTTTACTTCTTAGCTCTGATTTACACCCAATGGCAAGAGCATCTTTCCTATTTTTATAGCAGAGTAAAGAATTTTAATTGAGATATTTACTAATTCCATTATTCCACAAAGTGTTATTACTAACACTTTAAAGTTTTTGTTACTAAAAAGCAATACATAGGTTAGCAAATCCCATAAGTAAGCACCATGGGTAATTGGCTTTTCTCTTTTTCTAAAAGTTTTGAACTGTATAGAGAGGCAAAGAGTATAAGATCAATTAGGAAAGGAAAAGGCAACACTATGACATACTAAAAATATTTAAGAATAATAGCAAGAAGCAAGGAAATTAAGTAAACTTATTATTTTATTCTTTTTAAGTATTTAAACCGATTTTTTAAAAAATTCTCCTCTTATCTATTGTACACAACATATTCTAAGACTCTGGTTTTCATTCCATTCTACTGTCTGCTTGGAGTCTATGGTTAGTTCATTTCATTCATATTCACAGTTGAGAACACTATTTCCCTCCATGGTTATTTTCTTCTGTTTCTCCCTCTTTGTCTCTTTTTATCATGCTTCTGCTCAAAAGTCTGTCTTGCTTTTGATTATTACCTCCCCCCATAATCCTCTCCTCCCTTGTAATTTCACCCTGCCATATCTTTTGTACCCTTCTCCTATTTCCTACTTTGGGAAAATAGATTTCTATGTACAACTAAACTTGCATATACATTCTAAGTTTTTCCAGAAAGAGTGAGGTTCAAGCATTGCCAGCCATTCTCCCATTTTCCCTTTTTCCATAAAAGTTCTTCCTTGCATACCTTTATGTGAAAAAAAAAAAAAAGCTCCATTCGACCTAACTTCCCCCTTCTCCCAGTGACTCATTCTATCAACCCTACATAATTTTTTGGAGATCATTCCAGCATCATGGACTCACACACAGGTCCTCTGTCTATGCAAACTCTGCCCAAATAATGATAAAGGTCTTAGGAGTTATATATATAACTTCCCATGAGGGATATAATTAGCTTAATTTAACTTAGTTCTTTTTGTTTGCTCTCCCATGTTTACCTTTTTTGTGCTTCTCTTAAATATTAGATTTTCTATTTAGCTATGGATTTTTCACCAGTAACTCTTGAGAATCCTATATTTCATTAATCCTCTATTCTTCCTCTGAAGGATAATATTCAGTATTTCTGGATATATGATTCTTGTTTGTAATCCTAAATCCTTTGCCTTCTGGAATATTATATAACAAGTCCTTCCATTCCTTTCACAGAGAATCTGCTAAATCTTATACAGCCCCACAATATTTTAATTATATCTTCTTGTTTTCTTTCAATATTTTCTCCTTTACTTAGGAGTTTTGGCCTTTGAACACACTATTCCTGATAATTTTCATTTTGAGATTTCTTTCTGGAAATGATTAAATGGATGCTTTCAATTTTTATTTTACACTCACAGAACCAAGATATCAGGGCAGATTCCCTCTATAATTTTGTGAAATTTGCTATCTAGACCCTTTATTAATCTTTTTTATTTCTAAAATTTATTTGTTTAATATTTCCCCCAGTTATATTTAAAATAACTTTTTATATTTGTTCTTAAATTTTTGTGAGTTCCAGTTCTCTCCCTTATCTCTCCCTCCATCCTCCATTAAGAAACATATGTGAAGTTTCGCAAAACATTTCCATAAAAGTTATGTTGTGATAAAAAACAGATCTTCCTCTCCCCACCCCCCCAAAAGCATATTTCAATATGTATTTAGACACAATCTGTTCCTTTTCTGGATATAGAGAAGGATTTTTCATTTTCATCTAAGTCCTTCAGAATAGTTCATTGTACTGATGAGAATAGCAAAGTCATTCACAGCTGATCATTCCAGAACATTGCTGTGTATTTCACTTTGATTTAGTTCATGGAAGACTTTCCAGGTTTTTCTGATAATGTCCTGCTCTTCATTTCCCATAAAACAATAATATTCCATGACTGAGGACCAACCCTGAAGTCAGAAGGACCTGAGTTCAAATATGGCTTCAGACATTTAACACTTCCTAGATGTTTATTTGTGACACTGGGCAAGTCAAACCTCAATTGCCTTAGCAAAAAAATAATAATAATAATACTATTTCATGACAATCACATACCACAATTTATCCAGCCATTCCCCAACTGATGGGCATCCCCTCAATTTCCTTTTTTTTCTCCCAAAAAAAGAGTTGCTACAAATATTTTGTACATATAGGTCCTTTTTCTTTTTAAAATAATCTGTTTTGGGATCCATGTTGTAGAAATGGTGTTATTAGGTCAAAGTATGCATGCTTTTATAGCATTTTTATAGACTATATAACTTTGATCATTTATCAAGTGGAACATGCCTCTTTTTAAAAAAAAAACTGACTCAGAGAAACTTACTTTGAAATTATTTTTACAATTATTATTGTTAACTGTATTTCATCCCATTTGTTGTATTTTCTCTCTCCTTTTACCCTGTACCTTCTCAAAAGTATTTTGCTACTGACCACTCTTTTCCCCAACATGTCCTCTCTTCTATCACTCTTTCCTCCTCCTGTATGTCATTTTCCTATTTTCTCACAGAGTGAGATAGATGTCTATACCCATATCGAGTATGTGTGTTATTTCTTCTTTGAGCTAATTCTAACATTCACTCTTTCTTCTTCTCTTCCTCTTTTCACCTTCTTGGTAAAAGCTTTTTCTTTTTATAGACAATAATTCACACCATCCCAGTTTTCCCTTTCCCTTTCTCCTAGTATATTCCTCTCTCACCCCTTAATTTAATTTTTAAAGATATTATCTCTTCATTTCAACTCATACCTGTGCCTTCTGTCTGTATATGCCCCTTCAAAATGCCATAATAATGAGAAAGTTTTAATGAGTTAAAAGTATTATCCTCCCATGGAGGAATATAAACAGATAAATCTTATTAATGCTTCTTTGAAGTACTATTTTGAAAATCAGATTTTTCCATTCAACTCTGGTCTTTTCAGCATGAGTGGTTGAAAATTGTCTATTTCATTGAGTATTCTTTTCCTCTAAAGAATTATAATCAGTTTTTCTGGGTAGGTGATTTTTAGATGTAATCCTAATTCCATTGCTCTCCAGAATGCCATATTCCAAGCCCTCTGATCCTTTAATGCATAAGCTCCTAAATATTGTGTTATTCTGACTGTGGTTCCATTATACTTGAATTGTTTCTTTCTGGATGCTTGCAATATTTTCTCCTTGACTTGGGAGTTCTAGAATATGTCTTTTATTTTCTTGGGAATTTTCATTTTGGGGTCTCCTTCAGAAAGTAATCAGTAGATTCTTTCAATTTTTATTTAGGCTGCTGATTCTAGAATATCAGAACAATTTTCCTTGATAATTTCTTGAAAGTTGATGTCCAGTCTCTTTCTTTGATCATGATTTTCAGGTAGACCACTAATTTTTCAATTATCTCTCCTGGATCTATTTTCTAGGTCAGTTGTTTTTCCAATGAGATATTTCACATTTTTTTTCTTTTTTTAAAATTTCTTTTTGGTTTTGCTTTATTATATCTTGATTTCTCATAAAATTATTAGCTTCCAATTGCTCAATTCTAGTTTTTAAGTTTCTAGTATTTTCCTCAGTAAGCTTTTATTCTTCCTTTCCCATTTGGCCAATTTTGCTTATAAGACATTCTTCTCTTTATTACCTTTTGTTATTTCCTTTTGCACCGCTCTCAATTCTCTTCCCAATTCTCTCTCTCTCTCTCCTCTCCTGTCCTCTCTGCTTCTCTCTCTCTCTCTCTCTCTCTCTCTCTCTCTCTCTCTCTCTCTCTCTTCTCTCTCTCTCTCTCTCTCTCTCTCTCTCTCTCTCTCTCGCTCTCTCTCTCTCTCTCTTTCTCACACACACATACACACACACACAATTGATTTTCAAAATCCCTTTTGAGCTCTTCCATGACCTCAGACCAATTCTTATTTTTCATGGAGACTTTGGATATAGGAGCTTTGAGCTTGTAATCTTCTGAGTGGGTGTTTTGATCTCTTTTGTCACCACAGTATCTTTGTACAGTCAGAAATCTTTTCCATTGTCTGTTCATTTTGCCAGGCTATTACTTAACTTTTAACTCTTTATTAAAGTAGGGCTCTGTTTCCAGTGTAGAAGATTACTGTTAAAAGCTTCAGGGATTTTGTGCACCCATTTTCATAGATCTTTCTTTTTCTCTTTTCATTATTAATTTTTCTAATTTTTATTGTGCCACACATCTCTTTCTTTAACATCCCAAGAATTCTTGGTGGGCTTAGATTGAATTGGAATTTTTGGTGAAGCATCCTTGTAGCTATTTTCACATTGTTATGGAAGTAATAGCCTTTTATACTCAAGTTCTGTAGTTGTTGCTTACTCATTTCCCCAGACTATGTCTTCAATTTGAACTTTGTGTTACAGTTCTGCTCTGTTCACCTTAGAGTAGTGAGGCATTTTGCCAAGTTTCAGGCTTTTTTGTGCTGCTATTTTAATAGCTAGTTCTAGGAATCTTTAAGATTTTGGTAGTTTTTTGCTGGTATTTTTATGGGAGGGATGGGGTCAGTGATTTCCTATTCTGTACTTTAGTCTTTACCCAGGAAGGGCTCTTGCTTTCCTACATGTGCAAGTACTAGTGTTCTTCTTGACATTGGAAATGGGATCAAGATCCCTTCTTCCAATCACAAATTCCTCTCTCCATCCTGGAATTGTGAGCCAGAACTTCTAATTATCAATAGTTTTTTTTTTTTTTTTTAACCAATAAACACCAGCTATAAGCAGTACCAACAATGGGTCTTCTGTAATCTATTTCTGACTAATTGTCCACCATCACACCTCACTTCCTATATTCCCCTCCTCCCCTTGCCCCCATTACTTTTTCTGGGCTGAGAGCTCCCAAAGCTGCTAATGTCATGGTTGCCTCCAAGGCACTGGTGTCATTGTGCCCACTCTAGTATTTGAAGCCTCTCTTGTGGATCTCCTAAATTGTTTTAGTCTGGAAATATCACTCTTTGATTTTTCCTTTTCTCTTGTGCTTCAAAATTTGAATTGAGCCATTATTTTATTTTTAATTTGTATTTTTCTTATTTTATTTTTTTCAAATAAATTATTTTATTTTGACACACATTATTTTATGCGTCATATGGGGAGAGAAAAATCAGAGCAAAAGGGAAAATCCATGGAAGAAATAAAAAAACAAACAAACAAAATAAAGAAACATGTACTGATTTACATTCGATCTCCTTAGTTCTTTTCCCAGATGGAATTTTCTGTCCAAAGTCTATTGGGATTGTTTTGTATCACTGAACCACTGAGAAAAACCAAGTCCTTCATAGCTGATCATTACACATTCTTGCTGTTATTACATACCATGTATTCTTGGTTCTGCTTGCTTTGCGCAGTTATCAGCTCATGCAAATCTTTCCAACCCTTTCTAAAATCAACTTGTTCATCATTTTTATAGAACAGTAACATAATAATAATAATAATAATAATAATAATAATAATAATAATATTCTACTATCTTCATATACCCCAAATTGTTTAGCCACTCTGCAGTTGAAGGGCATCCACTCATTTTCCAATTCTTTGCTCCTACAAAAAGAGCTGCTGCAAACATTTTTGAACACATAGGTCCTTTTCTCTCCTTTATAATTTCCTTTGGTTACATACTCAGTAATTGGATGCATCTTTGTGCTGCTGGATTAAAGGGTATGCACAATTTTATAGCTCTTTATAGCTATAGTATCAAATTGTTTTACAGAATAGTTGGATCATTTCACAATTACACCAATAATGCACTAGTGTCCCAATTTTCTAACATCCCCTCCAACATTTATCATTTTCTTTTCTTGTCATCTTAGCCAATTTGAGAGGTATGAGGTGGTATTTCAGAGTTGTTTTAATTTACATTTTTCTAATCAACAGTGATTTAAAATATTCATATAACTGTAGATAATTAAGCTTTAATTTAAAGTTACTTGGAAGCAAAGTTGGGAAAGTTCATTTGGGTGCTAGTCTGTATTCTCTCATTTGGGTTCTTCCTTTCCCCTCCAGCTTGAATTATTTAAACCAGTTAAGTACATTGAATTGTCTGAAATGGATAAAAGATCAAATTACACAGATCATCCCAATTTTATAAGAAAGTTTAGTTGTAAATTGTCACTATGAGGAGGAGAAAAAAATTTAGTAAACAGTGTAGCCAGCATATACTTGATCTCCTTGCCAAAAACCACTATGAAGAAAAAAAGGGAAGATGGTTTATTAAAATGAATGAATTTGTAAAACATTATGGAGGGGAAAAAATCTTATGAAGAAGAATATAAATAGTTTTGCCTCACAAAGGAACTTTGAAGTGGTAGGAGAAACAAGTCTATAAGAAAGTTGTTGATAGTCCTGAGGGTGTTGAACAATGACATTGGAAATGTAGCAGACAAATCTATGAAGATTATATACCTATCCTATAAGACAGTGCATTTTAAATTATTTCAGCTATTAAACCTATGAACTTCAATAAGACTTTGAAGATGTGCTGTATAACAAACTCTTTTCTCCCACAATGACAATGAACCACCACATTTAAACAATGTAATCATTTGCTATATTATAAAGTACATATGAAACTAAAGAAAATAAGTATCAATTAATATAAACAGTAAGTTCTTGAGGAAGGAAACACAATTTTGAGGATAGTATAATATTAATTTTCAAGCTAGCTGAAAGAAGACAATATATCTAATGCTTAGAAGACATCAACAATCTTATCACATTAAAAAGTGATTATAAGAATATCAATACCTACCAATCCATATGTCTCCTTTTTGGTCTTTATACAATATTTATGAGAATTGTCTACACAGGCTTTGAAGATATCCTTGGGGAAAAGAGAAATGGAACGGGCAGGCTTTCACAGAGGATATTTTATAGCAGGCCTCACCTTTACACTCACACAGTTGACAGAAAGGCACAAAAATATAAAATCCCATTGTGCTTTTTTTCTCACTATAAAAATGATTTTGATTTGGTAGAACAAAATATCACCTTACAATAAGGTGTGTCTGATGCATATGTAAAAATGACTTAAGATTCCTTGAAAGAATTAGTAAAAGAACTTTGTTTGAAGATCCTCTGATTGTTGCTACCAAAATGTGGCATAAAACAAGGACATATAAGCTCTCCAAAACAATTTGCCACATCCAAGGGATATTCTTAATTTAAGTTCCAAATGGGAAAAATACTCTTTATACGAATGGCTCCTCCAGAAACTTCTTGTTTATGTATTTAAAAAAACATATTGAATGAATCAAGACCCCAAACCCTGTAATATGTCTTATAGGAAAGACATATTGGATGGTTTGGAGGAATTTTCAGCAGAAGCACAATTGTTATGTGTTACATAGACCAAAGTGAAAACAAAGAATATTATTAGCACCTAATAGAAAACTCTTCTCACTGATAGCATCTTCCATATTTTGGGGTACAGATTTGGTTTTAATAATTGTTCAGGCCAACTTAGTGTATATAGCCAATGAGCAACATTCTGTAGTAATTTGTAGGGTTAAAGAATGAGGGGGGAGAAAAAAGTGACAACAGTTTTGTTGTATGTTGAAAGAAATAGCAAGGTTGCATAGTAGATTTGCAGTTTCAAGTATAATACTTTTTTATTGTACTGTGTTATAGAGATGCTTGTTTTATTCCATAAATTAAAAATAAAATTAAAAAGAGAAAAAGGTTAAGGGAAAATAGAGGAAGAAGAAATAAGTCATAGGGAAAAGAGAGGAATTCCGGAGAAATATCTGCCATAACAAGTTCAAATCTAGGAGACAAGGGGAAATGATTAAATAGTTTTACAATTGTTAAATAAGTTCATTTGGACAAAACTTCAGGTGTCTCTTATCCAAAGACAATAAATAGTTGTTTCAAAAAAAGATGAAACCATTCACTCTACCACAATTTTGAATAATTTTGTTTTATTTTATTTTTTCTTCCATGTGGTTGGAGGAGAGGGAGAAAGAGAGTTATTTTCACATTAGCAGTTTATCAAGAGGTCAAGTAATGATTGTTTCCAATTTTTCTTTCTCAATGGACATTGAACTGGGTCCAGAACTAAACAGGAAGAAGAAAATGAGCTTAATTGCCTTTGGGAAAGTGGACAGTGCTTTTAATGACTTCAAGCTTTTCTCTAAAAGAATGACTCATTTGGAAGACATCAATATACTTTTTGTGATATTATTTGACTGTAAGTCATGGAATGCTACAAGTTTTGAAAGGATTAAAGTGGTGGAATATAGAGACATACATGGAAAGCATGATTAAACTGTATCATATATCCAGTATAGGATTATACAGAAAGTTGTTTATTATTAATCATTAAGTTTATCACCTTGTTATCTCACGAAAGAGGAGGGAGTCTAGATGATCAGATAGTTAGATTAATAAGTAACAGCAGAAAGATACCCTATATGCTATCTATATACTATTGGTATATAGGTAACTTCACGGGATTAAAAGGTAGGGCTCCAGAGCAGTAGACAGACTCTTATGGAGGATAAAGGGAGGACACAAAAAAGAGCTACAGAGGTTGAGAAACTGTATTGAATTGTAATCTGCTCCATTAAAATAATTATCAGAGATTTATTAGAGTATTTTCATTATTATTACTTCTAATTCTGTAATTCTCCATCCCTCACATCCCCACCTCCACAGATGGTCATTAATTGGTGGAGAATTGAATAGGCTTATTAGAATGTCGGAATCCAGAGATTGGTTAGTCATCTGTAGCACTTATGAAAACCATTCCCACAGTTAAGCAACCTAGTGCATATAACTCTGTTACTTATATCCAGGGATGAAAATATCCTTGTATTTGTATGCTTTGTTCTATGTTTTTAAGTCATCTTTGAGATACCAAATCTAGTACTTAACCTAAAGGACATTCTGTGCTCTATCTCTGATGATCTTTTATTTTCCTACCACAAATACTATTGCCACAGAAAATGAGTTAATTTAGCATCAAAGGGTAAAACTGGTCATTTTTTCAGAAAGAAAAGATTGAAAATACCCAGTAGACTCTTAGATCCTTGAAGGCAAAAATTGTATAATGTTTTCCCAGCATTTAGCAGAATATTTAGCACATAGTACAAATTTAATAAAAATTGTGACTCATTGACATAATACTTAAGGAGTTAAAAAGACCAAAGAAATAAAATCTTAAGCTATCATTAATTCAATAAATAATTCTAAAGTTTTCAGATATTACAATATACCATGAGGTATTAGTTGATCATGAATTGCTTCAACTTATTTTGTAAGTCATAAATTTTGAATTTGGAAATTATAATTTGGATCTATGATAAATAAATTCTTTGTGTAGCCATTTCAACTTTTTTATACTGAGCAACATATGAAAACAACTTAATGGTCAGACTATATGCAATAACACCTTATTTGTCTAGAACTTAGGTAAGATCCAAGATGCAGGCAAATAGGACTTACCATCAAAAATATTGTTCTCTGTAACAGTTTTACTGTATTCTTATCTTTTTTTAAAAGAGGATTTGCATTATTTATTCAAGGACTTATGCAACAACTACAAAGGTCAGATATTCCACAGGGATTATCATAGAACAAAAACATGATGAACTTTAAAATCCAAAATTTGCCCTAAAAGAATAATGCATTATGAATTTTGGTGGTATATGATAGTAAAACATGCTTTGCCTTCCCTGACCTCTAGTGCTAAAACAAGTAGAGAAAACAGAAAATAATCTAGTTGATAGATTAAATACCTTTCAATGTACAAAGCCAAATTGTAACAAATTCTTAGAAAACAGGAACAAAATGAATAGCAATTTTTGACTTCTAGGAATTGAATACTGGAGGTATTGGAATGGAGGGAAAAATGTATGGATATAAAATGAAAACAGGGTAATTTGCTCATTATTGAGGGAGAGAACACTGACAATTAGGAAAATTAAAAATGATTTTCCAATTACAGCAGGCCATTAGCTGAGACTTAAAGGAAATCAAGTATTCTTGGAGGCAGAAGAGAAGAAATAGTCTTCAGTCAGGAAATATAGTCTATGCAAAGACACTGAGGCAGAAAATGGAATGCCAAGTTCAGAAAACATGCTTTGGCCTTGATAGAAACAACAATAATGTCATTATAACATGCTATTAAGACATCCCAAAGAGAAGAGGAATATTTGCAATTTTTTTGCAAATTGCAGTTTTGCCTTTAAATTTTGCATGATTTTATACCACTATGATGGACATAGATAACATACCCTAAAATTTAATGTTAAAATATCCTCAGAAACTGAGGTTTTTTTTTCACTTTAAGGAAATTTAAAAATGGGGAATAGTATTTTCACATAGAAATAAGTAAGGAAATATCATGCCTTAATAAATAAAAATCCCATCCCTCAAAGGAAAGTGGATTCTCTTTCCCTTTCTTGCCCCTCTCTTCTCTCCTTCTCTCCTTCTCTCTCTCTCCCTTTCTTTTTCCTTTTTCCTCTTTTCTTCTTCCCTTTCCTTTTTCTAAACACATATCCTTTCTTCCTCCTCTCTTCTTCATACACTTGGACATCTGAAGGCCTGTTCTCTATTCCACAGATATATTCAGTATTGTTCACTAGCAGCATACTTTTTTCCTCACTGTCACATTTATTATTGTTTAATTAAACAGTGACAAGTCACATGGTTCAGAAAGAAACCAAGTCAGTGAAGCCCCATCAGTCTTTACATAATTAATGACATTCCCTGTGGATTGCACAATTTATTAAATTGCAGAGCAGAGCAAATTTAGATAAACATACTAGTATATTCTAGATGAAAGGATGTTCTAGAAGTTTCAAGATGTTTAAATATTTAAATTTAAAATAAAATGTTTAAATATTATCTCATATTATGGGTAACTGATGCTTCTTTTTTTGCAATACACACATACACACACACACACACACACACACATATATACATGTACACATATTACTTTAAAAATAAAATTTCTAGAACATTTCTTTTGATCCTTAGAAGAAAATCACATCATAGCCACTCAAAGGATAATTAATATGTGAAAATAATAAGTATGCACTTTCACTTGGACTAGGTAATCTCTAAGGTTCCTTTTAGCTTTAAGATTCTATGATTAAATGATTCTCTCTTTAATAAGTTAAAGAAAAAAAGCATCAGAGTCTAAAGATATTAGTCAAAATTTTATCCTTGGGTGTACATTTTTGACTTACCAATTCAAAACTATTAGGTCAAAGTATGTAACTACTATGTAACTGAGTTCAATAAATTTGTTCTTATTTGAGCTCTTAAGGGCCTTATGCTATCTTGCTCTTGAGGGAAAAGAAACTGTCTCATTTATGGTATCTTTTCATTTCCTAATAGAGTAGCCCTAAGATAGACTTATTCCCTAAAATTGGTGCAACAGTAGCATTAAGCATAATTTCCATTTTCCTCTGCATAAGTAAATATAATCTTTTTTCAGTCACAGACAATTTTGAAAACATAGGCTACTGTGAAGAGCCCAGTGGTAGCAGAAAATCTAGTAATTTTAGATTTTTGTTTAGCAAATAATGGAAATGACTCAGATTAAAGTTACAGGTCACCCAAAGGATAATGGAAAAGCAAATGGTAAGCATGTGTGGATTGTAATATACTTCCACTGACGAATCACATAGAAGAACCAGCTTAAGGATATCTTTTTAAGGCAGTTTAATCACACACACATATACACAAAGCTGGAATTTTTATTCAGCAGGAAAGAAGCCTAACCTGTAGATAATTCAGGTTGTCTTAAATGTTATATTGTTAATGCACAGCCTGAGACATTATTATCTTTTTTAGCCATTCATTATATCATATCACCTGTTTATTAAGGTTATAATATATTATATCCTCATTTTCATACTTTGCTCTCTAGTTATGATCTTTCCCAGTTCTTACCTTGTCCTATATATGTTTCTTGCATTTTTAAAAACCAAAATAAATACATACATGCATGTACATGTGCACACACACATATATACATCTAATTACCTTTACTTTACTGTTCCAATTTTTTCAGCTATTTTGGGATCTTTATCATGCTATTAAACTGTTGGTCCCAACTTCATCTCATTCACAAATTTGGTAATTAGGTCATCTTCTTCTTCATCCAAATCATTGACAAAAATACATGAACAGAATGGGAGTTAAAAGAAAGTAATCTGAGCTATACTCTACAGCAAAACTTCCTCTAGCTTGATACAGAGTTTGAGAAATTACTGTCAGTTCAGCACTTCCATTTTCATCTCTTACTAATAACTCTAAATAAATAACTTTTCATGAAACAAAAATCTCCAAAAGAAAAAAAATCATGACAGATGACATATTTGATGATATTTATTAATAAAATTCATTATAATTTACAGAAAAACATAATTTTGAAAATAAAATAAAATTGCATCTTTTTCTTATTTTTAGTCTATGTCAATACTTGCATTGACAGAGTAGATTATTTAGGGGATGACATATTAGACAAAGGAAAATTAAAATAGCTTCTATAAAATAATCTACTTCCCAAAGAGAAGGGAAATGTTTGCTTTTCTTCAGATATATTGGATATTTTTATTTATAGTGTACCTTCCGTGTTGGACCTTAAGAGTCATTAATGTGCTACACATCTCATTTGTATTATATCCAGTGCTTACAAAAAGGCCTTTTCACCAAAATTAATCTATGCTGCAAGATGAACTTGATCACAACATTCAACGTGCACTTTATTAGCAAAGACAATGGATAATTTTCAATCTGTGACTTCTTTTTGATTGCCAAATTTTGACATCACATCTTCTAGTAATGAGTTTCAGGTAGAAAATCTTTGGTGACTTGAAATATATGTACAAGCATTCCCTAAGTACTTTTCACATCACTGGGTATATTTATTTCTGGTAAATATTTTATTCAAATACATGTTTCCTTTTAGACTTGTGCATCTTTGTTATACCTGACTTATCTGCATATCTGTGAACAATACAAATCACTCTTTATTATCATATTATGTTACAAGTTAGTATTGAAAAGCAGAAGGTAACATTTTCATCTTTCCCATTTTTTAAAATGAATACCTACTTTTATGTGCAATTAATTATATTAAGCTCTAAGTAATACATATGTGCCCTCAATAGCTTTGCAGTATAGAAAATATTAATGAGTGAGAATAAAAATGTACAGAGAACTTTTTATAAAACTTCAAAATTTATAAAGTATTTTCTATGTATTGTAGGCTCATTATCCACTGATAGGTCAGCACCTTAAGTACAATTTATCTCTATTTTACAAATAAGGAAACTGAGACTTGAAGAGTTTTAAAAGACTCCAAATTCAGTAGTCATTCCACTGTAATATATTGCTCTGCCAAGGTTCCTTTTTCTAGTAGCCGTCGTCATGTGACTTCCCATATTTATTTTTAGTTTTTTGGAGTTGAAAGAAAGCCTAAGGTCTAATGCTAATTCAATTTTAAAGAAATAATAATCAGGTCTTGCTATTTCTCCACCATACCAGATTTCACAGGTGCTCATTAGCTTGGAAGCCACCTTTCATTTATCAAGAACTAATGGGAGGAAGTAGTTATGATTTAAAAACAAAACAAAACAAAACAAAAACTGGTTAGATTAAATTTTAGTGCTGTTGGGCAAGTGCTTAGCATATCCCTGGCACATAGTTGTTGCATAAAAAGTATTTTAAAAATTAAATTGAATTGAATAATACTTTTTGGGACACATTTGCCTCTTTTGTAAAATGAGGGGTTTTAATTAGACTACTTCTGAAGTCCTTCCAGGTGATTGATAGATAGAGATATAAAATCAAATTAAATTAAAAGCAAAAAATACTATGAATTCATGAAATAAAATTTCTCTAAGGTCTTTTCCTGCTCTAAATCCTATGATACTGTGAATTTAGTCTCACCAAAGACTTTATTATGAGTTTTAGATCATATTATGATGGCTAAAGTAAATAATCCAATAAATATTTCAAGCATTTATTAAGCATCTACTATGTTTTAAGCACTGTGATATGTTTTAGGTCTTGACTTTATTAAAAGAAAGATAGTCCCTACCTCAAGGAGCTTAAAGTCTATGGAAGAGAAAGAACACATAAGGAGGCAAGAAAGCAGGCAGGTTCTGGAGTGAGAGTGGGATACTGTACCCTGGAAGATATCTACAATCTAAGTGGAGTAGAAAGGTTGGACATTAGATGCAAGTGGAGTGAGCTGAGAGTTCATTTTCCATCTTCCATTAACCTCTAGCTCCCTCCTATCAGAGGGGAGAGGGAGACTGAGGAAGGTTGAGGTTATCAGCTTGGGGCTAACATAGAAGTGATGAGTTCATCGTGGGAGGAACACCTTGTTTCTTGGAGTTGAAACCCATCAGGGCAGCAGATGAAAAGTAGAGTGAACCTTTGGAGAGAAAGAAAGTAGATTAGGGTGTAAAAATAACTGAAAATTATCTTCCTTCGCCATGCAAGAATCTAAAAGGTGGAGAATAGACATAACAGGAATGCAACTCCGGAGTTGCTATTTTACTGATAGTAAGCTCTTACTGATAATAAATTTTCTGATCATAATATGAGAATAAACATTGCTTAAAACAATGTTCTCAGTAGCTACCTAGAGAATATAAACATGTCATATAATGCAGTGTCCATCATGCTTGGCTGCTAAGGATACCTAAGACAAACCTTCATTAAAATAAACTTACTTTTAATAAATGTGTGTGTGTCTGTGTTTTAAATTTATGAAATAAAATAAAAACAAGAATTTATAAAACATAGTAGAATTTTAAAAGATGATTACACATGAAACAGCAAATCTGTTAAATGAAATTTGCTATATACTTCTATATAAATGTTAGATAGAGAATATGTTATATGATATAAAACATCAACATATCATTTGAACTCCACTCCTGACCCCACACATAGAAATAAATAATTAGAATAATGTTGCATTACATCAAGCCTGTGAGATAGAACATGTCAGTCAGTCAATAAACAATTATTAAAAGTTTACTCTATGTCAAACACTGTTTTAAGCTGCAGGATTATAAATACAAAATGTGAAACAGACCGTATTCGCTAAGATCATGCATCAATCCCATTTTACAAACAGAAGATATCAGAAAACAGATACATAAAAGAGTACTTTTTCTAATGTTACATAATATATGAAAGTAATTCGAACTCAGGTTTCCTGAACATGTCAGAATGTGCATTCCTTAAGGGCTGGGTTTAGTTTTACTTTTCTTTATAACCCTAATATTTACTACAATGTCTGACACTTAATATGTACTGGTTGATTGATTGATTTCAAGTGTAATGGTCTTTCCATCACTCTGTAGTGAGGTATTCTATCTTGCACAAACAAATGATCTTCATTTCCTGTCAACTCATGAATCCCCCTTCACAGACTTAGGATATAGTAGATATAGAAGAAGGAAAACCTAAGGTCAACTCCTGACTTAGACATTTATTGTCAATGTAAATTTGGGCTAGTCCTGAACTTCTTTTTTCTCATTTTAAAATAAAAGTAGAACTGCTGAGACTTGATCTTTAAGTTTCCTTCTAGCTTTGCATCTATGATCAATTCTGTTTAAATATAACAATCTAAGGATAGGTTCATATTCTCATTAATTATTAGCTGAGTTAAAATGAAGGTGATGTATCCTTAATCTGCATTTTAACTCATGCCATTATTGCATAGCATTATGAATTATACACACACACAATCACACACACACACATACTATATATATATATATATATATTTAAAGTAAGTTCCTTTAATGAAGGTTTGTCTTAGATATCCTTAGCAGCCATGCATTTTGGATACTGCATTTTGTGGCTGCAGAAATGATAGAGTCTCTAATTTCTGCCCGGATAAATACAAATGGATAAATAAAGAATAAAGACCCTTTATGTAAGTTGCTGAGGATTTTAGGAAATTCTGATTAACATGCAATGTTTAACCCAGAATTGCCAGATCATAAATATTTGTTATATTGAATATATTCAGGGCTGATGAAAAGAGGAGACTCTAGAAGAGGTAGAATTATTAAATAAATGTTTTAATATTCTCGATGAAATATGAATATGAAGAGAGGGCATCTGTCATTCAAGAATGAAAAGAAAAGAGCTTAAAATATTTTTGAAAAAAAAAGGGGAAGGGAACAAGCATTTGAATATTACTTGCCATGTACCATTAAATAACTTAAATGCTTTACAGGTGTTCTTATTTGATCCTCACAGTAACCTTGCAAGGTAGGTATTATTGTCCCTATTTTACAGTTAAGGATACTGGGCCAAGCAGTGACTGAGTGACTGGCCTAGGGTCACACATCTAGGAAGTATCTAAAGCTGGATATGAACTTAGATATTCTTGACTCCAAGCCTAAAGCTCTAACTTTTGTTCCACAATTGTCTATTTTCTTCATTGATAAAATTGAAGATAAAAGAAGATAATTCAAAGATTATTGAAAGCTACCAGAGGAAAAAAAAAAAAAACAAAAGCCAGACTGGGAGTTATTTTGTTTCAAGGTAAAATATGACTACAATCCTAAATTTTATATTATTTAATCAATTGTCTCCTATTGGATAGGAGAAAATCAAGTTTCTCTGGCAGATGACTTGGAGTTTACAAATGTTATTCTTCAAAATTATATTCCATAAATAATGAATGCTTTCTATTTCAAAATTTATCATAGCCATTGTTCTTTCTTTTTAAGAGTTTGCATATTAATCGTGACAAATACTATGTAATATTTTTATTCTGCTACATTATATTTTGAAGTTTGATCCTTCTTTTAATCCTCTTTTTTCAACATGGAAGAAAAAAATTAGAATTTAGAATTAAGGTTAGACTGATTAGTGTTGCTTGTTCATATGACTAATTAATGAGGAAATGGCATGTTCTTATCCTTTGATTTCTTGGTGATTAATAAATCAATAAAATATTATGTGAAGAAAGAAGGTACAGAAAAGAGGCACTTGTAATGAGATGTGGTTGCCCTTTTTTACTTTTTGAATATCTATGGTCTCACAAAATCCACATCATAAATGTAATTAACTGGGACCACTGCCAGCCTCTTCAAGGAGGAGCAGAATTGATGGCTCATGAAGATTAAATTATTCATTCACCCCTGGAACATGTACCTCCAGGACAGGGTTGAGACACAGACATTAGGGTTGAAACCTATCATTGTCCTTTGCTGCTGTGTAAATCTTCGCTTAATAAATAAAATTTTAACCTCTAGGTTTATTATTGAAGGACAAGCCCGTAAGGGGTGCCTTGTGCCTATTTTTTACCCTATATTTTACCCTGACATTGGATGCCCTAAATTATGGTTGTGTAATTAGGTCCAACCTATAACTCAACAAAGTAGATAATGACTGAAGGCATTGTTTTTTTTTTCCTCCTGGGATCACACCTGCTGCATAAGGGTGAAAGATGGTTTAAAATAGCCTTTAGATGGTCTCAGAATTCTATATATCCTGAGAAGCCTATTTTAGACTCAGGCCAGCACTTAGTCCAGTGGTCTCTTGGGGCTACAATTCTACTAAGTTTAATAGAAAAAACTAGTAACAGCTACAAAAAATATTACTCTACTTTAGGTAAGAAAACATAATATTTAGTACAAAAGAAAATATTAAATGGGAAAGAAACCATAAAATATATTAACAGGAATTTCTAAAGTCTGTTATGCCTTTTGCAATGGGGGTGTGGCAAGAGAGAACCAGTGAGGACCATTGATTTTACATCAAGAAAATGATTTATTCAAGAATCAACATTCTTATTTGGAAGCAGAATTTTCCCCTATGGGACCATCTTCAGCCACAAAATTATACCTTCCTCTGCTTGTTTAAGGATAGAATATTCACATGAAGTTGAATATCTTTCCCTAGAAAAAAGAGTTACCATCTTATTTTCAACTCATACCTTTTCAGCCATCCTAAATGAAGGTTAGTTTGAACTAGGGAATCTACATTAATATTCAGGAGCCTTCCAGGAGTGAAATGAAATGGATTGCCTACAAACCTCATGCTGTAATCATTTTTAAATGCATTTGACAATTCCTCTTTCAGAGTATGAAAAAGAAAAGAAAGTAACCTATGATAAATGCTTTAGTGATCACGTCATTTGATAATACTATAAGAATTTGCCAAATCCATCCACCTTAAACTTCTCATTTTTGGTTTTTTTTTTTTTTTTTGATATGTCAAGACCTGCTTTATCAATATTAGCATGCTGTAAACTGGTCTACAAGAAGACCCCGGTCTCTAGTTAGACCCTCTCTACAGACTTTATAGAAGGACTTAAGTCATTCAGGATGGCTTTTATCTACATAAAGAGGTTCATAGATGTCTCACTTTTAACTTATTTTTACAATAAGGTTACAAACCATTAAGGGTTCAGGGAAAACCTCTCATCACTAATGGGAAAATAATTCAATCATAGTAGGTCAGTGAAGCTAAGTGCCATGACAAAGCACCAGACCTGAAGTTAGGACGACCTGAGTTCAAATGGGGTCTCAGACATTTAATAGAGCACTGGGTCTAGAGTCTGGATGATTCATATTTCTCATTTAAATCTGGCCTCAGATATTTACTGTCTCAGTCATTCTAGGTAAATCACTTAATGCTGCTTGCCTCAGTTTCCTCATTTATAAAATATACTAGAGAAGGAAATGCCAAAACATTCTAGTATCTTTTTTCAGAAAACCCCAAATAAGCCCATGAAAAAAAAAATCCAACATGACTGAAATCTCAGCCACGATAACAAGAACATTGTCATTTTTTCTTTGAAGAAAGTCATTTTAAAAAATTGAAATAAAAAAAGAAGACAATCATATTATTAGATATTCAGAATCTAATAAAAATGTTAATTCAAGGACCACTTCATTGTCTATCCACTGTCAAAAATACACATGGACTAGAATCAACAGACACAGACACGATGGGCTAGTTCTATTGGTTTTCAATCCAATTTCAGATAATGTAAGATATGTGTGTGTGTGTGTGTGTGTGTGTGTGTGTGTGTGTGTGTATGTGTGTGTGTGTGTGAAAAACATATTTGGGTATTCTTGTTCTCTACTTTGGCCATTCTGTGACTTATATGATCCAGACATATATCAAGCTTCTTAATTAGAGACAAAACTTAATTTTAAAACATTTACCAACTAGCAATTTGAACTAATATTAGTTTAAAGTTTTATTTTTGAGCTTAATTTATTTGCTTTCATGTTTATTTATACAATATCAGAACAAAGTTTGGACTTCTATGACAGGAAAGTGAACTTTTAAGATAAAGTGGAGAAGTTTGGGCATTTCATAAAATTGATAGATTTGATATGTCAGGGAAGGTGAGGAGGTAGGAAAGGACACATAAGAGCCTGGGTCAGGATTACAAAAGGTTTTTCAACTTTAAAAATGCATGATGCTTAATCAGATGCCCAAGATTCTTAATTCTGGAAATTTAAAAAAAAATTGTATAATGGCCATTTGCCAAAATGGCCAAGCCTTGTTTTCAATGAATTTAGAATATAACTTCATGAAACACTATTAATAGAATGGTTTGTAGGATTAATATTCATATCAAAATACTGTTGATTTAAGTGCTATTTCAAGTAATTCTAATAACAATAATACTGTAGCTGATAACTAGAATCTGGTTATTTCTTTACAATTTGTAAAGGATTTTTGTTTGCATTATTTTGTTTGGCCTCATAAGAACATTATAAAGTAGTTAAAGTTTTTAATGTTCATGTTTTACAGATGAGGGAACTGTGGCTCAGAATGGTTAAGTGATTTAATTATGATCACACAAGTAGTGTCTTAAGTGGGATTTGAATCCCAGTCTTCCCAACTTGAGATCCAGCTCTTTTTTCACTACTCAATAACTCAATAACTTCAAGTCTCCTTTGATTTATGAGATTCTGTGAGTATTAGTTGAATATAAGAAAGTGTAGTAGAAAGTGTAGATATCAGAAGTCACACCATTCTAAGCTTTTGTTTCTTCTTGTATAAAATGAGAGGAATGATGATCTCATTCAACTTTTTGTTATTATTCAGGGATTTTTAGTCATATCTGACTTTGTTAACCCCTTTGGGATTTTCTTGGAAAAGACACTGGAATGGTTTGGCATTTCCTTCTCCAGATCATTTAACAGATAAGGAAATTGAGGCAAACATGGTTAAGTGACTTGTCCAGTTTTACACAGCTAATAAGTATGTGGGGCCAGATTTGATTTAAAAAGATGAGTCTTTTGGACTATGTAGGCCCAGTATTTTAGCCATTGTGCAACCCATCCTCCCTATCTGGCTAGTCATTCAGCTTTATAATTCAATAATTCTATTTCTTGGTTCAGAAATAAAAAAGGGCTATTTTCAAGTATTAGAAGAATTCATGGAAAGAAATATGCAAAAAGTATTGCTTATTGAGGTCATAGCTAATATTTTTTCTCTCCACACAATTTCCCAACTCTTAACCAAACCCTAGAACCAAGATCACACTTCCAGAGGTATCATAATATATTTATGCCATTCATATGATACTTGTCCCACTCACAAATACCAGTATGTGGCAAGCACCAAGCAAGTGGGACAAGAGTAAAGAGTAAGTAGAAACTGAGTCCATATAGGTGATCAGAGGAGTTCCTTGGAAGAGGCATTTTAACTGGTCCTTGAAGAGTGGTTAGGATTTGGATCAGGTAGAGGGAGCATTCCAGATAGAAGAAACAGCAAAAGCTAAGCCACAGAATACAGGAAAAACAAAGGCTATTTAGTGATCCTCAAAAAGAACATCTTACCTAGAGCATTATTACTTTATCTTGGAGTTAGTTAAAAAACATTGATTAAATACTTTATAACAAGCATTAAGCTGACTTATAATGGGAAATGTATAAATGGGGGAAGGATAACAGGAGGAAAAGCCATCTTTTTCCAGAGCTATTTTACATTCTATTGTGACTGGGGGGAGGTATGAGGAGTCTGTGTAAATAAATAGTAATTGTATATACAAGGTACAAAGCAAGAAAACTTGGAAGGAAAAGCATGGAGGGAAATTCCATTGCCACAGGCATAATTTGCTCTTCACATAGATGTCTTTCTTTCTATCCAGTACTTTGTGTTCTTCTAGGTGATTAAAAATTGATTATTTGATGATCTCTTCCACTATCTCCCCTCCTTTTGAAGTTAACTTGACAAGTCTATAATTACCAAGGTTGTCTTGTGTCCTACTGTATTGCTTATTGATTCAGGATGCAAGATTAAAGTGATTTCAATGGTTTAACTAATACTTTGTATGCCCATATGGCTAATGTTGAAACGTCCTTACTGAACTCTGCATTTCATCAAGGAGCAGAGGATGAGGGATTAATCCTTAATGTCCTAACTCCTATAAATCTAATCATCCATTTTCTGAGAAATTTTGGTTCCCTGGTTTCCTGTTTATGTGAAAAGCAAGGTAGCATTTGAAAAAGTGAAATTTCAATTGTTTTCAATCCTTGTTGGCAAACATGGAACTTATAAAGGAAATTTCCCTAAAAGTCTTAAATTGTTGTTTGATTATAGCTATAATCGTGGTGCATCTTTCTAGGAATATACACCTTGGACTTTAGTGTAATTGTTTTTATTTTGTTGTTGTTGTTATCCTGCAGAAATATTCTTCTTTCTAAAAATAGTTTTTTAGACTTAGTATGGCTAATAAACATTTGCTTAACTCTATGATACTGGTATTATTTATCTGGCTTTTCTAAAGTGACATTTGAAATCAATCAATTATCATATCACTTTTAACAATTTATTAGATGAAGATACAATTGTGTGTGCTAGATATGTTGTGAATTTCTCAGGATTTTCATAATATTTGAAGTTAAATATGACATTGATCTTATTTGAGTCTCACAAAACTGTAGGTAAATAGGGAAAATGGTATTTCCATTTGTGGAAACTAAATATTAATTAATAACAGGAAAAATTGGAAATAGAATTTTAGGTTCTGTATTTATTTAACTGGACAGACAAATATTCTTGGTATTATATAATACCATTTATTAACTGAATGTTAAAAGTTCTATAATGATGAATTTCAAAATATCAAAGCAGTCTTTGTTTCTTCCTCTAAAATATTTTCCACATTAGAATAAAGCAAGTTATATTAAGCCAAAACTCTTATCCCCACCTTTTAGTTTATTATTTAGTTTTGTTTTTGTATGTAGTGATCTCATACTTATCCAGAGTAAAATTAAGTGCTATCCTAAAGCATAATTGAAAGCCTCCACAAACCATCGAAAATATGTCTCTATGTTTGAGTGCTTATACATGCATCCATGAATTTCTTTAAGTTACATTGAAGAAAAATGTTAAGGTCAAGTAAAAGATAGGTGTGTTTCTTGTGGAACAATGAGACAATGAAAATAGATAATGAAGCAAAGATAGAAGGACTGAAATCTTTACTTCCTTTACCCTAAGACTGAATGTAGAAAGAATAGTTAAGTAAGAGTTAAAATCTAAGAGAAGCAAATAAGAAAGCAGATGTGCTTGGTTAGTTCAAAGTCCCAAATAGTAGAGGAAATTCAGAAGTTTCTGAGAAATGAAGGTAAGTCAAGAATGTGACTGGATCTAACTCAGTCCATCAAAGATAATTTGCAGGTTGCTCTTCAAAATTATGGCCAGTAGGGAGAATATTCTAATGGACATACTGCTTCCTGAGTTTTCTGCTTAAACTTGTGGTTTTCCACATCAATTTGTTACAGATACAGTTTGCTTGATACACATGGTCAGAACTTTTGGAGACTCTGGCATAATATATTCCAACCCATCTCCTATCCCAGATCTAAGGTAAAGAATAATCTCTTCATTATGGATGAAATTTATTTTATTTACTCTTTGCTGAAAAAGTCTTGAGACACTGTGATATAGTAGAAATCATGTGGGATTTTTAAGTCATGAAATCTCGAGTCTCTAGGACTAGATATATGTGTGACCATCAACAAGTCATTTAAACTATCTGAAACTCAATTTCTTTCCCTCTAAAACAGAGATGATAATATATGAGGTAGCTAACATAAGAATTATTGAGAGCATCAAAATGAGAAAGGCAGATAAATGTACTTCACAAATACTAGATTTTACTATTAGGCCATGGAGTGACTGTTGTGTAGTAGAAAGACTTTCTAGTCTAGTCTGGATTGTCTAATGAGAAGACAAAAATTTATGTACCATTTTAGGTAGTCAATTGCAAACTTTTGTGAATCTCATTCTTTCTATGTTGGAAATAGAGTAATTCATACTTGTATCATCTAGTACAGTTTGGCTGTGGCGAGTATCCCATGAGGGACTATGTGGCGTATTATTATGAATATCCATAAATCCCAGAAACTTGGTCTGTGATTTTGACTTTGACAATATCTTTATTTGTCTTTCTCTACTTCTTCTCATGTTAACTATTATATCAATTATTAAGTGAGGTTTGCTTTACTAAATAATGCAAAACTCAAAACATGCTTATCCATAAACATAATATACCTTAACACAATGTAACATTTAAAATATTGATTTATGAGATGAAGTTCAATGTAATCCTAAATTGTCATTTTAAAGGTTGATATCTTCAGAAGGATCTCATCATAAACATCACCACAGCCTCTTTTCTTAAGCAAAACTTTCAAAAACATTAAGTATGCTAATGTCAGACCCATACATTTTCCAGACTTAAAAAAAAGAATTTTTAATTTTTAAGAATTTTAGAATACATTAAATAAGTAAGTGGCTTTGTGCTCCCCAAATACTTAATATATAATGGAATGAATGAAAAACTCAGTTATTTTCTGAATGAATAAAATTTCTCTAAAAATGATGTAAGCAGAAATAACATACACACACACATACACACATATCTGAAATATTTTTGATGGATTTTTCTGATCCAGGAAAAAAAAAAGTCTTAAACAATGGAAAAAACACTATCTCTAAAATCAGAATCCTTCTAATATTTGCTATGTTTATAGCTTTAGTTTCCTCAGATGTAACATGAAGACTATGTGACATATCCTGACACTTTAAACTCAAAGAAATATAAGAATTTTATTTTATAATAACTATTACACATTTAAAAGGTATATTCAAACATAACTTTTAAGATTAGTAAAAATCTGTTCCATTGGATGAAATAATGCCATACATTTCAGCACAAAATCAAATGATGCATGGCACAGATGCATAAATATTAAGTACATGATGAATGAGTTTCCAGCTACAAATGAGCAGAAATTATCCTCTTCAATTTGAACACTGGAGAGTGAGCCTTACATTACCATTATAAATGGCACCTAGGTGAGTTAATTGTCAACCTAATCTTACCGGTTGTCCAAAAAAATCTTTCATCCCACTGAAAAATCCCACAAAAACTTACTCCAATAACAAACAAATCCTTTCACTTATTATTTTGATGAGTATAATTGGTATCTTATTACTAACCACAATACCAAGCAAAATATTTTGATTCAATTGATCAAGCATTTATCAATGTCTTTGGACCCTTGAAAAATTACCTCTCGTGCTATTTTGCAAAGAACAAATTTTCCATGATAATTATTAGCCATCATTTGTAAACTATAATGTTGTTTTTTTTTGTTGTTGTTGTTGTTGTTGTTGTTCACTTATTTTTCATTTAAGTCTCACTCTTCATAACCTCACTTGGGATATTGGCAAAAATACTGGAACGATTTGCCCTTTCCTTCTTCACCTAATTTTACACATGAGAAAGCTGAGTCAAACAGGGTTATATATTTTACCCAGAGTCATGCAGAGTTATTCTGTGGTCTGGTTTGAACTCAGGTCTTCCTGAGTCTTGGCCATGTGCTCTTTAAACTGTATACTTAACTGCCCTTTTAAACCATACAGTCATTCCCAGTCCCACTCTTCTTTTGGGTCCACAATTCTCTATCCTTTCTTCATTGTCTATTATCTATTGTCATAATCTGTTATCATTATCTATCATCAAACTCTCTTCACCTAGCCCCAAACATCTGAGAGGATCATTCAATAGAGTTCTAAAGACTTTGTTCATACCAGATTTACATCTCTGAGTAATAGGCTCAGTGGCCATATTTTTACCTAAAAAAAGGTATCAAGGTATAGCACCTTGTCAGTTACTTTGAATGGAATGGAGATGGCGATAATTTGATTGACATAAACTACACCCCATCTTACTCATAAAACTGTCATTTCTATCAAAATTGCATCACTATATATGAAACTGGCATTCAGTCAGTCTCTAGTTATTTCATAAGAGATTGGTTATATTGCCAACTCTTTCATTGAAAAGCTGTATTCTGATGACTCATCTATAAAACTGGCAGAATAAAACCTACTTAATAGCTGCTGTGAAGTTGCCTTAATGTTCATGAAGCACAATTATATGCTACAATAGCTTTTGTTGTTACACAAAGCTATTATCATAAGAAGCTGGCTCATTATTGGACCTATATTTTATTTTGATGCTTATTGGGACTTTTCCTCCCAACAAACCAAAACAGGAAAAAAAATCAGATTTAATTTCGAGATTTTGTGAGCTTATTACTTTTTTAAATTTATTATTTTGGGGGGTATTTGAAAGAATTAGCCACACAGTAGCTGGATGAGATATCGAGCTGTAGTTTTGCCAGGGTGATTAGTGGTTCTGTTTTCTCTTGCACCATGGTCTTTCCAGGGCAGTGCATTTCAGACAGTATGATCACATTTGGAACAAGAATAGGTGTAGGAAAAAATGTGCTATTAGAAAGAGGGCTAAAATGATTATTAGAGGAGCTAGAATCAAATCCTGACTTTACTGCTTGTGATCTAAGTCCCTTAACCTGTCTTCTCATTTTTTCACCTGTAAAATGAAGGGGTTAGACTAGATAACATGAGTTATTTCTGATTTTTTTAATTGAAGATTTATGTTTTAAAAACATATACATAATTTTTGTTTTTCTCCCCAGGTTGTTTTTACATTCTTTCTAAATCTGATTTTTCTTGTGCAGCAAGATAACTGTATAAATATGTATACATATATTGTATTTAACATATACTTTAACATATTTAATAAGTATGGGACTACCTGCCATCTAGGGCAAAGAGTAGAGGGAACGAGGAGAAAGGTTGGAACAAAAGTTTTTGCAATGATCAGTGTTTCATTTATTTATTTATTTATCTATTTATTTATTTGTTTATTAAATAGCTTTTTATTGACAGAACCCATGCCAGGGTAATTTTTTACAGCATTATCCCTTGCACTCACTTCTGTTCCGATTTTTCCCCTCCCTCCTTCCACCCCCTCCCTCAAATGGCAAGCAGTCCTTTACATGTTAAATAGGTTACAGTATATCCTAGATACAATATATGTGTGCAGAACTGAACAGTTCTCTTGTTGCATAGGGAGAATTGGATTCAGAAGGTATAAATAACCCAGGAAGAAAAACAAAGATGCAAGCAGTTTATATTTGCAATGATCCGTGTTGAAAAATTACCCATGCATATGTTTTGTCAATAAAAAGCTATAATTTAAAAAATGCATAGATAATTTTCAACATTTACCTTTTCAAAACCTTGTGTTTCAAATTTTTCCCTTCCTTTCCCCTCCTCCCTTCCCTAGATAGCAAGTAATGCAATATGTTAACTGTGCAGTTCTATATATATTTCCACAGATCAAATCAGATCAAAAGGGGAAAATGAGAAAGAAAATAAAATGCAAGCAAACAGCAATAAAAAGGTGACAGTACTATTTTGTGATCCAAACTCAGTTCCCACATCTGGGTGCAGATGTCTCATGAGAGTCATTTCTAATATATATATATATATATATATATATATATATATATATATATATATATATATATATATATAATCCCACTTTTTTGAGGTGAAAACCATGAAATAGGTTTTTCTTCTTTCCCAAATGGATGTTAAAAAGCCACTCCCTTGATTTTTAACCACTAGTATACTCTTTCCCCACTATTTTCTTCATGTTGAATTGCTTTTTCTTCATGTCTGACTCTTTGTGAGCTCATTTGGGGTTTTCTTGGCAAAAATATGTTTGGAGTGATTTCCCATTTCCTTCTCTAGTTCATTTTGCACAGGTACAAATGACTTTCCAGACAGCTTGTATCAGAGCTCAGATTTGAACCCAGAAAGATAAGTATTCCTGACTTCAGGTTTGGTGTTTTTTTTAGTGTGGCAGTTAGCTGTCCTTTCCCATTCTAGAAAATGAAATAAATTAATCTGTAATGCTAAAGTCTATTCAGAGATCCACACTGACTAGTATGGTAAAAATGTGGGTAATTGCATAATTAAAATAATCTTCATGCAAATATATAATAAGTTTATTATCCCTTTAAATACATAGGAGCAGCACAAGTTTTTTAGGTATGCTTGCCCCATGTGTCAAAATGGTGTCTCTAAAATGGTTCTGCTTTGTATGCTCTGTTTAATCCTGAAACTAAAAATGATCATGGCTTTGGGAGGCATTGTGGAACTTTTCAATCTAGGTTCCTTGAAAGATAGGGGAAAATCTCAACCACGGCAGATCTGCACGAATGCAGGTTGGTAAAGTAGCCAAAGTGAAAAGAAAAGAAATGAATTAGCAGGGACATCTAGGTGGTACAGTGTATAGAGTGTCAGGTTTGGAGTCAGGAAGACCTGAACTGAAACTCAATCTCAGATACTAGCTATGTAAGATTGGGCAAGGACTTGACTTTGTAATAGTTTCCTCATTTATAAGGTGGGACTAATATTATCAATGTGTCTTAGGGTTATTATGAGGATCAAATGAAATAAAATCTGCAAAAAGCACAATGCTTGCTACATAATAATAATGTTCATTATTATTGTTATCATTTTTTTATTAATTTGCATGCTAAGAAAGATTGCTTATTGGTAATAGCTTCTTCCTAGGGTATTGATTTGGATTATGTATGGAAGTTCTTTCAGATCTTCTCAGAATATACAATCAAGGACCATTATTAACCTTAGTAATATTCTATAGTGTTTCAATGGATTAATAGGATACAGTCAGTCCTTAAATTCTCTAGATGTGTTGAAGACAAATTTGTATAGTTAAGCACAGATTAATAGTGCAAAGAGTTTTTGCAGCTTTAGGCTAAGTAGAATAAAATAGTCTTCTTTTGTTATTAAGTCTTATAGCAAAAAAGGAAATAATTTATTGAGGTTTTGTTATTTAGCCTCACTCAGAATGGAGGTAGTTCAGTTAAACAATATATACTAATTAGAACGTTGTTTTCCTTTTCAAAGAAGTAAAGATCTTTTCAAGTAGTAAGGTGACACATTGGATAGAATGTCAGGTCTGGAGTCAGAAAGACCTGAATTCAAATTTAACTTCAAACTTGTCAGACCTGTGTGTCCCTAAACAAGTTATTTGACCTTGCTTGCCCCTGTTTCTTCATTTGTAAAATGAAGCTGGAGAAGGAACTGGCAAACCATTCCAGTATAAAACAGCAAATTGGTTTCACATTTACTTTTACTAGCCATATCATATAATTAGAAGTAAAAAACATGAGTGTATTCAAATAAAACTAATTTACTCCTGTCTAGAAAAAAAAATCAAATTTGGAAGTAGGATACAAATCTAATATAATAAATCTATGAGTAAAGTTACATTTTTTCTGTGTACAAAAATTAATTTAGATTTTTTTAAAATTTGAGATCCAAATGAAGAGACCAGACTAGATTTTCTCTAAAGTCCTTTTAACAACTAGTAAATTTTATAAATTGAATACTAATTCAGGTTTCTGTTTCTGTGTTGTTGTTTTTTTTGTGTGTGTATACAGATGTTTTATCAGTACTTAAGTTCTAGGACAGAGGAGGTGAACAATACACCCCTGTTATGTGGATAAGAAAGAACCCAAGTCCCTCCCAGAAAGCCTTCCCTCATGACAAGGGAGAAAAGAAAATGTTTGGGGAAATTAAAGACTGTATTGCAGCCATTACATTTCAATGTTTTCAATGCAAATTTTCTTCCTTATACTTCTTTGAATGTAAACCTTGGTCATTATTAATTCACTTCCAGATGTCTGGCTCGTCTCATTTTTTTATATTATAGCTTTTGTCGGTGTTGTTTGCTTCAATTTGCCAAGCTTTCTATAAGTTGTCATATGCTTCTCTGTATTCATCATATTCCTTCTTTCTTGTTCCACAATTTTGGTACATTTACATAATAATCTATCTAGCCATTCTCTCCATCAGTAGACATCCATTTTATTTCCATTCATTTGCCATTACAAAAAAAGTTCTACTATAAATATCTTGGTGTATTTTTGTTTTTTACTTGATTTTAGTCATTGCCATTTTGCTGGTCTAGAAGTAGAAATTCTGTGTCAAAAACCATGCGTATTTTTATTCAATTTATTTGCATGATTTCAAATTGTTCTTTAGAAGAGTTAGAATTATTCACAACTCTACCAACAATGCAGTATTGATGAAAACTTTCTACAACCCACAAAATGTTGACTATTCACACTATTGTTTATCTTTGCCAATTTACTGCAAATAAAATGAAACCAAAAAGTTTTTCCAATTTACATTAATCTTATTATTAGTGATTTGGAGCCTTCTTTCATACGATTGTTAATAACTTATTTTTCTTCTTTTGAGAACAGTTTATTCATATCCTTTAATTACTTATCCGTGGGGAATGTCTTAATGTATTCTTATTAAAACATCTCTTAATTTAATCTTTAAGTTAATGAATGAATATATCATGAGTGAAAAAATTCAACACTTACTATATGCCTAACACAGGTATAATTGCTGGGGAGACAGATTTAAAAGCAAGATAATCCTTACTCTTAGAGACCTCACATTCTAGTAGGGAGAAACAATAAATAAAGGCAATTTTTGCTGTAAGTAGGATGGAAAAGCTTGGTGCTAGAAGGAAGAAGAAATTAATGGGAAAATAAATACTAGCATTGGTAAGTACCTTATTATGCCAACTCATGTTATTGACACTTGTTAGACAAAAAATGTGAAGTCTTCAACAGGTAGATACAGGGTGAGAGGCAAATGACTTAATCCAACTCTTTTGACAATGACCTAGAGTTTCAAGTAGTGTACAAACTCAAAAAAAGTTACTAGTATAATTTGAAATTGGGGGGGAAGCTAACACAATTAAGTGACATTAATGGGCATGTCTCATCCAATATAATGGCCATAATACCTTATTTTACTCTACTCTGGAAGGCAGATCTCTTCAGGAATATTATGTCCAGTTAGTGACATATAAAGTTATATTGATAAGGTATAATATATCCAGAAAAAATGAGCATGGTGAAGAGACTCAGAATTGGGCTAAGGACATTGTTTTGTTTTGATTTTTTTTCCTATTTCCAATTTAAATAACAACTTTTAGCTATAATTTCTATCTTTACAATCTATCTCATATCCCTATATACTATAGACACAGCCATACCTCTGTTCAGTCCCTCATCTGCTCTTGCCTGGTCTTCTAATTAATTGTTTTCCCTAGCTGAAGTCTTTAAGTGATTTTGTAGTTCTGGTTAAACCATTTCATTTCCCTATTAAGTAAACTTCAGTGATTCCCTAGTGTCCTTAGGATCATATAGAAACTCCTCTCTTTGTCTTTTCTCTTTGAACTTTCATAGCAACATTGTTCCAACATACTTTTCCAACTTTAATACATATTAATCTCTATCCTGCACTTTACATTATAGTCAAATAGCCATTATACCCAAATAGTGTCAGCTAATCAATGAACTAACAATTCCACTATTCTTATTAAATTTGCTACTTTGGGAAATTTAAGAAGTTTAGTTTCTTCATATTGTAATAATGTAAATATACACATGCTTCTTTCTTCACTGGTTTTACATCCATGGAGGCACATACAATAGAAATCTAAAAGATAGATTCAGACTCTAGCTTAATTGTGGTCTAGTCTAGGGGCACCTTTGGCTTCATTCTTAAGGAGTATGAGTATTTTGGACCAGATTGTTAGCTGTTTTTCTATAGCCTACAGCTTCATTATTCTGGGAAAATTCAAATAGAATTCACCATTCTGGAACTAAACCCATCAGGGTAGATCATAAGACAAGAAGCAAACAAACAAATGTTATAAGAAGCAGTATTCCCAGGCTACTGTAAGCTCTAAACTTCTTATGGATTCTAGTCCTGTAAAGATCTCATAGAGAAAATTACACAGCTTCATTGCTGCAATATTTAACCATTTTTCAGAGCACTAATGCAAGAAAACAAATTAATATCATATCATCAGCATGGGATTATCCTTGCTACTGCTGATTATAGACTTAACTGCTTACTTTCAATGGAGGAGAATCACCAGCTGAATTGGACATTTCAGAGTTCTTACTCCTACTTACCATTTTGGTCATATTAAAGTCCCAGAGCCATGTACTTATACTGACTCATACATTTAAGATTTAATCATATCTGTCTTGTATTGTTATTTATTTTGATTTTCATATACTTTAATTTTTCTTTCCAGATACATTGAAAATTGGAGAATGGAGGGGACCTATGTTTCTTTGTTTCTATTAAATCACCTATGATAGTTTTACACAGGTAGTAGTAGGTTTTCAGTTTATTGAATTAGTTGGCAGGTTAGTGTTAATATTTGGAGACATCCTTTTGCACATCCTCTCTCTACAAAGATTCAATAGGTACTATATATATATTTACCGACTATGAGCCAATTCAGTGCTAACAGCCTTTTCTCATCTCTGATTCAGGACTTTGTTCATGAGAGAACATTCCTCCCAGTTGAGTGTCGTTTTTTCTTCTTTTTTATTTTTTAATAGCCACTGGCAAGGAGCCTTGTCAAAGTGTTTTTGAAAGTTTAAATAAATTACACTCACTTATTCCCTTTTGTTCAAGTACTTGTTCATCCCCTCAAAGAATTTAAGGGCAAGAATTAGATCACTTTAAGTGATTTTTCTGTTCAGAAAGTGATTTTTCCTCCAATTAATGTTCACTTGTATGTTCTTTCATTTTGGTGCTTATTATGGATTCTACTAGCTTGCCATGTATGCAGTATAAACTTACTGTGGTGCTATTCCTCTGGGTCTGTGCTGGTGTTGTATCCTAGAAAACCTGCTACTGACTTACTGTGTGTTTTGGTCTTTCCGTGTCATGTACTCCAAATCTGACCCAAAAACTCTGAGGTTTATTTGATTCTTCTCAGGACTGTGGAACCACTGATAATAGGACAAGGGACCAGTATGTTAATCACAAGACAGTTTACACTTTTCAACTTTCCCTCTGGATTTTCTTTAAATCTGTCATGAATGTCATGTGTTTTGAAGCCATATTTATATTGTTTGTCAGTTATTTCTCAAACACAACATTAACATATGGTCTAGAATCTTACAGTTGCTCAATAAATGTAAAGCAAATAGAGGGATATTTTTTCAAGCTATTCTATAACATTTATTCCTCAGTTTGCCAAAAGAAAATAAAGAAAATCTTTACATATTTTTACTTATTTTATTAGTTTATTTTCAACATCTTTCTACTAATTAGTAAATTACATTAAGATGTTTTTGAACACATATCATCCAATTTGTGCCTATTATCCATTATGAATACAGAATATATTAGGAATAACAGGTGTAACTCTTTTGGAAATAGCTTGGGTTGGATGAGCATTTCATTAAGCACTGCATGAAAATTAAGATGTCATATTGTTTTTAACATATACTTTAACATATTTAACATGTATGGGACTATTTGCCATCTAAGGGAGGAGATGAAGGAAAAGAGGGGGAAAGTTGGAACAGAAGTTTTTGCAAGGATCAACGCTGAAAAATTACCCACGCATATGTTTTGTCAATATAAAGCTATAATAAAAAATTTTTAAAAAAGAAAATGTCCTACATGAAAAAATTTTAAGTCTACTTATACTTGGAAAGTATATATGTATATCTATGTGTACATACACACCCGCACACACCTCACATACTTTCTCCCTTAGTTTTAAGAGTTATATGAGAGAATCACAGTTGAAAAGGAACTCATAGACCATTTTTATGACCTCTGCCTAAACAAGAATCCCTTCCAAAATAAAAATGGCAACCAGTGTTTGCCTGAAGATTTCTAGTAGGGGATAACTTACTCCATCCTGAAGCAGTCCAGTTCTACCTTGAATAGCTTTAATTGCTTGTCAGCTTTTTTTTTTTTTAGTCAAACTTAAATATGGTCCTGTGCAAATTTGATCTATTACTTAATTGCTCTTTTTTATGAAAGTTTATTAAATACTTATATTTGTTGTTTTCATTTTTGAAGACAAAAAAATGGTATCATGGACTGCTGTCTTGACTCTGTATGAATGAAGATTTAAGTGAGAAAAGATTGCTTATAGTGCCACAGGTTTAGATAGTGACAAGACTTTAAAGACCATTGAGTCCAAATTACTTTAGAATTTAGAAAATTGAGACCCTAGGAGTTCAGGTGACTTATCCAAGATTAACAAAACTTATGATCTCAATTATGTGAGATTTGACCCTGGGTCCTCCTGATTTGGTCTATTACTCCAAGCTCATTCTGGAAATTATAATAAACATTTATATAGCACTTTAATGTTTGCAAAGGGCTTTACAGATTTTATCTTTGTTAATGCATATAACAACTCTGAGAATTAGGTGCTTTTATTTTTCCTATTTTACAAAGAAACTGATTGCTAGAAAAATCAGATAAGTTGGCCAGAATCACACAGTAATTGTATAAGGCAAAGTTTGATCTAAGGATTTTAGGTCTAGCACTCATTCCACTTTGTCACATCCACTAGTTGCTGTGATCTTGAAGATTACTTACTTGTCACCTTTATATCTATTCTTCTCCAGGTTATTAATCTTCATTTTCAACACATAAGCATTATGTGTCAGGTACTTGAAGGGCTACACAGTCTTTGTAATATATAGTTCTCTGGATATGTTTCAATTATAATACCTTTTCTAAAATGTAATGACTGAAATTGAAGACAGTATAGTTATAACACAATTACTGGGAATGATAAACTCATCTCGCTAGCCCTGGAGTTTGTCTTTCTAACACAATTTCTAATACAATGTTGAGTTATATTTAGCTTACTGTTTACTGAAACATCATTTTTAGATAGTTTTCTAGTGATGCTTCTTACATCTTATACTTTGATAATTGGTAATTTTTGTAACCCAAATATGGCTTTTTATACACCTCTGTTACATTACATCTTCTTTGACGTGACTTAATGCTCTAATCTATCAAGATCTTGTTGAATTGTAACCTGGTCATATAGTGTATTAGTTTACCTTCCAAGTTTTGTGTATTCCATAATTTTGATAAGCATGCTATCTATTTAATTAGATTGTATAGTGGTTGTGCCCCAACCTGAAATCAGGAAGACATGAGTTGAAATCTGATACCAGACACTTACTAGTTGTGTAATGTTAGATAAGTCACTTTACTTTTGTTTTATTCAATATCCTTATCTATCAAATGGTGAGGGAAATATTGCTAGGAAACTTTTTAAAAAGACTCATCAGTCATTGTTTTATTTTAATTTTCCCATATATCTTCTTTTAATTTTTTATTTTAATAGTATTTTATTTTTGAATACATGAAAAGATAGTTTTCAATATTCACCTTTATAAAATCTTACTCCAAATTTTTCCCTCTTTCCCATACACAACAACAAACAATTCAATATAGGTTAAACATGTACAGTTCTTCTAACCATATTTTCATTTTTGTTATTCTGCACAAAAAAATCAGATAAAAAAAAAAACAAGCAAACAAACTAGCAAAAAAAGATGAAAATATTATGCTTTGATCCACATTCAAACTCCATAGTTCTATCTCTGGATGTGAATGGCTCTTTCCATGACAAGTCCATTGGAATTGCCTTGAATCACCTCATTGTTGAAAAGCATCAAGTCCATCACAGTTGATCATTACATTATCTTTTTGTTGCGGTATACAGTGTTCTCCTGGTTCTACTCACTTCACTTAGCATCGGTTCATGTAAATCTTTCCATGCTTTTCTAAAATTTCTAAAAAAGAATTTTCTAAAAAAATTTTCTAAAAAATCCTGCTCATCATTGCTTAATAGAACAAAAATATCACATTACATTTATATACCATAATGTATTCAGCCATTTCACAACTGAGGGTCATTCACTCAATTTCTAATTCCTTGCCACTACAAAAAAACTGCTACAAATATTTTTGCACATATGGTTCTTTTTCCATCTTTTATTATCTCTTTGGGATATAGACCTAGTAGAGATACTGCTGTATGAAAGAGTATGCACAGTTTCATAGCCCTTTGGGCATAGTTTTAAATAATTCTCCAGAATGGTTGGATCAAGTCACAATTCCACCAATAATACAGTAGTGTCCAATTTTGCCACATCTCCTTCAATATTCATCATTATCTTTCCCTATTTTCTTAGCTAATCTGAGAGCCAACCACTAGTGATTTAGAGCTTTTTTTTCCCTTTTACTAGAAATTACTTTAATGTCTTTGTCTGAAAATTACTCATATCCTTTGAGCATTTATCAAATGGAAAATGACTTCTAATTTTATAAATTGAAGCATTTCTTTATGCATTTTAGAAATGAGGTCTTTATCAGAAACACTGGCTGTAAAAATTTCCCCCTCCCCCAGCTTTCTGTTTCCCTTCTATATTGGCTACATTGGTTTTGTTTGTATAAAACCTTTTTAATGTAATGTAATCAAAATTATCTATTTTGTATTTCATAATCTTCTCTAGTTCTTGTTTAACCATAAATTCCTCCCTTCTCCATAGATTTGAGATATCAAAATTATCCTTTGCTCTCCTAATTTGCTTATATTATCATCTTTTATGTCTAAATAATGAACCCATTTTCACATTAACTTGGTATAAAGTGGTTAGGAAACTTTTCTGAATAAAAAAGAGGTTTCAGTGAACAGAAAGCTCAATATAACTCAACATACGTCAGCTACATTTAAAAAGACAAAGTCCTGGTCTTTCTGTTGTGAGAACTAAGTAAGACAATAATTAGAAAGTTCTTGGTGAAGAACTGGCACATAGTAAACTCTACATAAATGCTAATTATTTTCAGCTATTATTATTTTTTACTTTAAGTGCATTGTATCCATTGATTCCTCAACTGTTTCCTAGGCAGGGACAAAAAAAAGAAGCAGAGATAGCTAAAACTTCTATTGGAGACTATCTTCCATATAGAATATTAAGCCACCAATTATTACTATTTAGCTTCAATCATTCAACCAATTCCAAATACACATACCTATACTATGTGGTTCTTATCTCTCTTTACCACAAAAAAGAATTGAAAGATTATTTTTCACTGTTATATTAAAAAAAACAGCTAAACTACAATTGAAACATTCCTCTGATCTACCTGCCCAATAACTTTTTTAAAATAGAAAATGAAGTTAGTCTCCTATAAGCTATAGTAGTGAACACTCTAAAAGTCATCATACTTTTTCCAGGAATTCACTAATCCTTTCTTTGAGGATAAATTCTAGAATTTTTCCAGGAATTCAAGTGATTCCCAGTGGCCTAATGTTTGCAGATTCCATTCTTTTCTATTTTTTCAGAATTAGAACTTTTGCATGTTCTTGATCCTTTTCTTGTTGTTCAGTCATGTCTTACTCTCCGTTAACCCATTTGTGGTTTTCTTGGCAAAAAAAATATTGGCGTGATTTATCATTTCCTTCTCCAGCTCATTTTACAAATAAGTATACTGAGATCAATTGGGTCAAGCACACAGCTAGTAAGTGTCTGAAACCAGAGTTTAACTTGGGTCTTTCCAACTCCAGTCTTAACACTGTCTCCACTGTACTTCCTAGGTGCTCCAATACTTATGTATTTCTCTCTTTCTCCATGATCTTTCAATTACCTTGGGAAAAGACTCAATTATAAGAAGCTGCAAATTTCATCAGTACTTTGGAAGCTGTGTATATGGTATGAGAAGGAGGCAGGGGTTGGATTTTGAGTTGCAAACAATAGCAACATGTCCCCATGTAGCTTTGAGGATAATAAGAATATTTTTCTTAAAGGTAAAAGAAACTCTTGAGAATTGTATTTCTGTTGTGGATATACATAAAGACTACATGTATAATTTGATTTTACTGATATAACAGAAAAAAGGGAAGTAGAAATGGAAAGGGGAATAGTGTCAGAAAAAGGAAAAAGGGGAGATAAAAAGAGGGAAACTATATCCCACAAAGATGTTGGTGGACATCTTACTCTTATTCTCACCAGAGTTGGCTCAAAGAGAAAATAATTGACATATTTGGTTTACAGAGAATCTTCTCTCATCTCGTTAAAAAGTGGGAGAGGGAAAGGGAAAAGGAAAAGAATAATAAGGGAAGGGTACAAGAAAGGGGAAGGGATTTAAAGGGAGGAGGGAGAAATCCTAAAGAGGGTGAGCTGTGTGATGTAAGTGGGGCCCAAAAGTTTAATACTGGAAAAGAGGGTGCAAAAGCATAATCTGGCAATAATAAGATAGCAGGAAATACAGAATTAGTAATTTTAACCATAAATGTGAATGAGATGAACTCTCCCATAAAGTGGAGGCGGATAGCAGACTGGATCAAAAGTCAGAACCCTACAATATGTTGTTTACAGGAAACACATTTAAAGCAGGGAGATACATACAGAATAAAGATAAAAGGCTGGAGCAGAATCTATTATGCTTCAAGTGAAGTCAAAAAGCAGGGGTAGCCATCCTTATCTCAGATCAAGCAAAAGCAAAAATTGATGTAATTAAAAGAGATAAGGAAGGAAATTATATCTTGCTAAAAGGTAGTATAAACAATGAAGCAATATCAATATTAAACATATGTGAACCAAGTGGTATAGCATCTAACTTCCTAAAGGAGAAGTCAAGAGAGTTGTAAGAAGAAATAAACAGCAAAACTATAACAGTGGGAGATCTCAACCTTGCACTTTCAGAATTAGATAAATCAAACCACAGAACAAACAAGAAAGAAATTAAAAAGGTAAATTGAATATTAGAAAAATTAGGTATGATAGATCTTTGGAGAAAACTGAATGGAGACAGAATGGAATATACTTTCTTCTCAGCAGCAGTTCATGGAATCTATACAAGAACTGACCATATATTAGGACATAAAGATATCAAATTTAAATGCAGGAAGGCAGAAATAGTAAATGCTTTTGTTTCAGATCACGATGCAATAAAAACTACATTCAACAAAAAGTTAGGGGTAAATAGACCAAAAAGTAATTGGAAACTAAATAATCTCATCTTAAAGAATGTTCGTGTGAAACAGCAAATTATAGACACAATTAATAATTTCACTCAAGATAATGACAACGATGAGACATCATATCAAAATTTGTGGGATGCAGCCAAAGTGGTAATAAGGGGAAATTTTATATCCTTAGAGGCTTCCTTGAATAAAATGGAGAAAGAGAAGATCAATGAATTGGGCCTGCAACTTAAAAAGCTAGAAAAAGACCAAATTAAAAATCCCCAAACACTAAACTTGAAATTCTAAAATTAAAAGGATAAATTGATAATATTGAAAGTAAAAACCTACTGAACTAATAATAAAACTAAGAATTGGTTTTATGAAAAAACCAATAATAGATAAACCTTTGATAAATCTGATTAGAAAAGGAGAGAGAAAAATCAAAATAGTAGTCTTAAAAATGAAAAGGGAGAACTTTCCACCAGTGAAGAGGAAATTAGAGAAATAATGAGTTACTTTGCCCAACTTTATGCCAATAAATTTGAAAACCTAAGTGAAATGGATGACTACCTCCAAAAATATAGGCTTCCCAGATTAACAGAGGAGGAAGTAAATTGCTTAAATAGTCCCATTTCAGAAAAAGAAATAGAACAAGCTATTAATCAACTCCCTAAGAAAAATCCCCAAGACCAGATGGATTTACATGTGAATTCTACCAAACATTTAAAGAACAATTGGCCCCAATGCTATATAAACTATTTGAAAAAAATAGGGAATGAAGGAATCCTACCAAATTCCTTTTATGACACAGATACCTCTGTGGTACTGATACCTAAACCAGGTAGGTTGAAAACAGAGAAAGAAAATTATAGACCAATCTCCCTAATAAATATTGATGCTAAAATCTTAAATGAGATATTAGCAAAAAGATTACAGAAAATCATCCCCAGGATAATACACCATGATCAAGTAGGATTTATACCAGGAATGCAGGGCTGGTTCAATATTAGGAAAACTATCAGTATAATTGGCCATATTAATAACCAAATTAACAAAAACCATATGATCATCTCAATAGATGCATAAAAAGCATTTGATAAAACCCAACAGCCAGGAGTTGAAAGTATAGGAATAAATGGACTTTCCTGTAAGAAATGACCAGCAGGATGATTTCAGAAAGGCCTGGAGAGACTTACATGAATTGTTGATGAGTGAAATGAGCAGGACCAGGAGATCATTATACACTTCAACAACAATACTATATGATGATCAATTCTGATGAATGTGGCTGTCTTCAACAATGAGATGAACCAAATCATTTCCAATAGAACAGTAATTAATTGAACCAGCTACACCCAGCAAAAGAACTCTGGGAGGTGACTATGAACCACTACATAGAATTCCCAATCCCTCTATTTTTGTCCTCCTGCATTTTTAATTTCCTTCACAGGTTAATTGAAATAGTCCAAATTCTTCAATTCAAAGTCCAATTCTTTTTGTACAGCGAAATAACTGTTTGAACATGTATACATATATTGTATTTATCTTATGCCTTAACATATGTAACATGTATTGGTCAACCTGCCATCTGGGAGAAGGGGTGAGGGGAAAGAGAGGAAAAGTTGGAACAAAAGGTTTTGGAATTGTCAATGCTGAAAAATTACCCATGCATATATCTTGTAAATAAAAAGCTATAAAAATAATATTTTTCTTAACACTGTATGATCATAGACCCGGATAATAATTCTCTTCATCTTTTAGAGAATGTCCATTAGATTTTAGTCCTACTTATTTTGCTCGTAATCACGGAATCCTGTAAGTTAGAAGTTTTTTTATTTTTTTTTTACCTAACATCATTTCTTTTTTTGCATCATTTATTATATAAATTTGAGAGACCTCTGAGAAATCACTTTCATTTTCTCTATTTTACTTGAAAACCGTGATGCTATTATGTTAGCTGAGAAGCTGTACAATGCTTATTGGATTCTTCTTAGTCAATTGGAATGTCATATTGTAAATGAAATATCATAGGCCTATTCAGCAAGTGTGCCCATTCATCATTTGTCCTTTGATGAATTTAAATATCTCCTAAATTACCAGATTCATGTACAAATAGAATATGATTTATTCCATGCCTAGATTTTGTACCACATTTTACTTTATGTCTTTATTCATGTCATCTATAGTCAAATGAAACTCCTTTGTGGCAGTAAGCATCAGTGGATTTTCTCCAAAGGGGGAATATTTGTAGATAATTGATTTCTTTCAATATTCAATTGGTAGATTTACTTTGTCATATTTCTGAAATGAGATACTTTTTACTTAACTATGTAATATGTATTTATGTATATATGTGGATATGCATAGATATATAGGATAAAGGAATAATACATTTCTTTTATTATGGCAGCTCATATATCAATTAATCAAATTATGCTCATTTGGAAAAGGATAGTTTGGAACCAATAATATTAAAAGGCTCTTTCTAACTTTAAATCTGCATTTCTATTAACACAATTGCACAGAGTAAAAAAGACAATGTGGAATAGCAAATAATTAAAGTCAGAACAATTGTGCTCAAATCCTAACATAAATTAATTTGGGTAAAAACCACTAGATAATTCTCTAGGAAAATGAATTACAATGAGTTGCCAGTTTGTATCAGTTATGTTCTGGCTTCTAAATTCAACTGAAATTATTCTCTGCAAATTTATTAGCAATTTTTAATTGCTAAATTTTGAGCCCTTATCTTTCTGAAACTCTTTGCATCCTTTGATAATATCGATTGCTCCCTGCTCCTGTGTTCTCTCTTCTCTCTGAGTTTTTAGGATAATCCTTTTTCCTCATTTTCCTGGATAGGAAAAGTGATCTGAAGAAATCACTCCATTTCAGTCTCTCTTGCCAAATCATTTCTTCTGTTTTTCCCCTAATTCCTCTAACAAGACTTTTCTTAGTTCCTCTTTATAATATTAATTCTATATCTTTGTGTCATCTCATCTCATCATCAGTTACTGTGTGTTTGTAGCATAAGGTTTCAATGCAGATGACTCCCTGATCTATATTTCCACCTGTGGTTTTTATCTACTTCCACATCAGCAACTTCCTTTTAGACATTTAAAATTAGATATTTTCTAGGTATCTTAAAATCAGCATTTTTGAAGAACTCGTTATCTTTCCCCTAAAACCTATACCTATACCCAATTTTCCCATTACTTTTGAGAGTATCATTTTTCTTCTATGTGACATCAGGCTCATCATCCACCTTTCCTTCTTATTCACTGCATTTATCCAATCATTTGACAAATCTTGATGATTCTATCTCTAGCCTACAATATCTCTTTTTTTCTGTCCCCTATCTTTTCTTATATGGCTAACAACCTAATTCAGTACCTTGTCATCTCTTCCTGGCATTATTACAGTAGTCTTCTAACTCTCTGTGCCTCCAAGCTCTTATTTCTTCAATGTAAACTCCATATTGATGCTGAATTAATGCTCTTAAAGGTCTGGTCTGAATATGTCGTTTTCAAAAAATAAAATACAACTTTAAGGTAAATGGAAACATTTGGCAATCTTAAGAATTCAGGAGAAGGGTAGATGACACAGCCTAGAGTTTCTTAAGTTACTGTAGTAGTTCAGATGACATTGCTGTGAATTGAAAGGACATAGTATTGGGGATATAATAATAACAGGTGGAAGGACCTATACCAGAGTAACTAAATAAATTCTAGATTGCTTAGCTCAATACTTAGCAGCAGAGCCTTCAAAAGTATTTGTTGACTGATTAAAAACATGAAGTTTTAGAACAATAAAGTGTTATTATATGGAAATGATCTTTTAAGAGTATTTATAGTCCTTTCTAGGTCTACAAAGTGATTTTAACCCCCCAAAACTTCAAATTACATTAGATATAGTTTATTTGGATGCATATTAAGTGGAGATATAATAAATAGATGATGTTTGAGATTAATTTCTTCCAAAAGTAACTTAAAGAATTTAGAAATGAACATTTATACTTTATCAGATATTCAGAGAATCTCCTGGTTAGCTCCCCTTTACCCAAAGTGCAGTTGTCCCACTGTCTGTCTTACTTCCTCCATACACTTTTCCCCAAGTGAAAATGCTTTAAGAAATTTTTCTGAGGGTTCTTTTCAAGCTGCTTGTCATAATTGTGTGAAGCTTGTCTCAAACATCATATATATATATATATATATATATATATATATATATATATATATATATGATATTCTTAACTCATACTGCAACTCATAGTTGTAGAATATACACATGAACTTAGAAGCTTTAACCTTTAATAGAATCATAGAATTTTATATCTGGAAACAATTCAGTCCTATTACTTTTATTCAGGTTACATAGTACTGAATGATACCTAAAACTGCTGATTCCTAATTAGAATCTGTCTTTCTTACATTTCTAAGCAATTTGTGAATCACTAATGGCAGGCAATAAATCAGTCTGTCTTCTAGTAGATTCACACAGAGAGATAATGTCCATAAAACTGTAAGAATTTAGCCTTCTCACTCTGGATTCTTTTCTTTCCAATTCATACATCTAGAATATACAAGCTGAGGCACTACAAAAAGAAAAAAAAATAATCCTCAGAGTTAAATATTTTCATTAACCCAAACCACCTAGATCTTACCCTAAATAGGCTGTTAGTAAATGAAAAGCCCTAGTTATACAATTTATTAAGTATATATAAGCCTTAAATTCCAAGATAGATTTACATAATTTAATATTATTTGAGGGTAATGATGATGACAAACCCTTATAAATATCTGCCACACATTTAAAAGGCATGTTTCCTCTATTAGAATTAGTAGTACTGGTGATAACACATTTTGGCACAGATTGCCTTAAACAATCCAGGCTTAAGTAAATTTAAACTTATAGGTTGTGTTGATGTTAAGTTTTGTTTGTTTGTTTGCTTGTTGATTTTTTAAAAATTATGTGCAACTCTTCATGATCCTATTTGGGTTTTTCTTGGCAGAGATATTAAAGTGTTTTGTCATTTCCTTCTCTATCTCATTTTATGGTTGAGAAACTGAAATAAACAAGGATAAGTGACTTGCCCATAGTCACAAAGACACTAAGTCTCTAAGGCCATATTTGAACTCAAAAAGATACGCTTTCTTGATTATAGCCCCATCATTTTATCTATCTACTGTGTCACCCAGATGCCCCTTTAATTGTTCTGTCAGGGGTTTAAATTCACCTCTCTGTCCTTGCATGCTTCCCTTATTTTTAGTCAGGACCATTCATCTCACTATATCACTGTTGCCAGATTCTGTTCCTTGCTTTGAAGATAGCAAGGCCAAATTTTTAGATGATTTCCTCTCTCTCTCTGTGATCTCATGAAAACATCATTGAATGTTGATTAAGAAATTTCCAAAGCCTTGTGTCATGATAGGAATCCAAGTCAAAGTTGTTTGAAAATTATAGCACTCAAATATAGAAATACTAGATGAACAGAAATTTTATTTCTCTCTCTACATATATGTGTGTGTGTGTGTGTGTGTGTGTGTGTACATACACACACATATACATTAATACATGCATCCCTAACTATGCCTTGAGTGGCCAAGTCACTAATAATGAAGAGTGCCTGGAAATTGTCTTTATGTATAAATCTTAGCCTTGGGGATAGAAATACTAAGCAATGTCACAATGGCAAAAACTAAAGATAATAAAATGAAATTTAAAGGCTGGAAGAGTGATCTTCTACGACATACCCTTTATATTCATTTAGGCTAACATGTTAATGAAATGGAGGTATGAGATCTTAGTTTTAGGGCTGACAGGAAGCTTTGAGGTCATGGAATCACATGTCTCATTTTTAAAATGAAGTTATGCTAAGGAAATTTGAGTGACCTATAAAGCCATAGCTGGTAAATGTTTGAGGCTGAAATTGAAGTCTAAATTTGGTGATTCCAAGTCAAATGTTCTGTCCATTTAGTCAGTGCCCAGATCTTGAGGGAAAAGCCTCTTATCCATTATTGTACTGTACGGTTAACCTATAGGTCGAGTTAGGTTTCTTAGAAGATATAGAACTTTTATTGTAGACAAGAGAATCTGAGTTCAAATGCAGTTTCAGACACTAACTGGCTGTGTGACTCTGGGTAAGTCAATTAATCCCTGTTTACCTTATTCAAAAGGAGAAGGGAATGACAAAGAACTCCTACATCTTTGCCAAGAAAGCATCATGGGCAATATTGATGTGTTATGAACTACAGGGTCTTGAAGGGTTAGACATTACAGAATAACTGAACAATAGAAACAATTAACCCTCATTTATGGTAAATTCAATAATATTCTCAGAACATATACCTGTGTATATCAGTCAGGTGATCACAGCCCCTTCCCCACCTTTAACCCCTCACAAAGAGATAACTAGGAGAAATAGAATGATAAAATATAATTGAAAATCTTGTTCTAGTTGTACTTCAGTCTTAGCTACAGTCTTCTGAATCCAAGGTGATCCTGATTTTTTTTTCCATTAAGTAGGCTTAGGTTATAATAATATTTCTATAGATGGTCTGAAAAAACAAATGTGTGCTCCTCATCTCTAAGAAGAAAGTGGATTAAATGTTCCTTCCAGTTCCGTCCATCACATTCTATATAAATCCATGTTTTATCTCTTTGTTTTCTTTATATAAAATTTATCAACATCAGTTCTTGATAAATGTGATTTACTTTTCTTTCTTCTTTACTCTTGTATTATTTTTCCACCATGATCATATTGCTTCATTCAATAAATAATGAAACTCATATTTTAATGATTCTAGTAAATAGAGACCATATATTGTTTTTTCCATAAGAGCCATAAGGAAAATTTTATCTCTAGCATTTTTTTTTCTGTCAGTGGCTTTGAGATTAATAGTAGAGCTCTCATTCTCAAAGTTTATTACTGGTCATAAAAACGGATAAAACCTCTTTGCTGATTGGATGACAAAGAGAGTTTAATCTTATGTAATTATCTTTCAAATCACACATGCATCAGTACAATAAAGCTTTTTATCTATCAGATTGCTGGACCATTTCACACAATTTTAAAAAGATTAATATTCATATAAAATTTCTCTCTTTCTCTCTCAGCATATTTCCCTGTAGTAGTTCTTCATTTTTTTAAGGGACAGGCAGAAATGAGCAGTGATAATGAAAACACTGAATAAGGGAAATCACTAAATGCTCATTTTAAAGACTACTTTTCTTAAAACAAAACAAAATAAGTAATTCATAGACTCAGTAAATCAATTTTAAGTAATTATAACTCATATTTATATAGCCTGCTAAGCTTTGCATGCCAATTTATTCATAATCTTATGAGCTCAGTAGCATATTTATAATTATTTCTATTTTACAGATGAAGAAACTATTGCAAAGGGGTTAAGTCACTTGCCCATGTCATGCAGTTAGTAAATATCAGATTTGATATTTGAACCCATCTCATAAATACAAGCCTTACTCATTTCCTAACACATTTTAAATATTCAAATTTCCTTCTTTTGGTTTTATTTAATAACCATCAGCAACACAAACATTTCTTTTATTGTTTGCACTTAATAGTATTTTTCCAAATATATGTATAGCTAATTCTCAACTTTCACTTTTCTAAGATTTTTAGTTCCAAATTTTTCTTCCTCCCTCCCTAAGACAGGAAGCAGTTCAGCATGGGCTATGCATATACAATCATGCTAAACATATTTCCATTTAATCAAAACATGAACATTTCATAAAAACAAGATTACATGTAAACTGTGGACATTAGTTATGTGTAGTTTTTAAAAATCTATGTCAAATTTTAAAAGTCAGTAAATATGTTCCATTTATTTGAATCCTAACCTGAACTCCTTCTTATTTTGCTTTGTACTTAAAACAAATATTATTAATATTCTTTGTCTTGTATCTATAAAGTCATAACTCAACCCACCCCATAAAAACCCTTTATAATTTTGAGAATACTGTGATATAAAACAATTTATCACACTGATCTGTGAAAACATTTGTCTTATTCTTTCTTCTAATCCTTTATCTTTTTTAGGTTAGTTTTTTTTTTTTATTTTAAAGATTTTTTCCTTTCAAAACATATGCAGATAGTTTTCACATTCACCCCTGCAAAATCTTGTTCCAATTTTTCCCCTCCCTTCCTCCCTCCCCTGTCCTAGATGACAAATAATCCAATATATGTTAAACATTTGCATTTCTTCTGTACATATTTCCATAAATATCATGCTGCACAAGAAAAATCAGATCAAAGAGGGGAAAAATGAGAAAGAAAACAAAATGCAAGCAAACAACAGCAAAAAAGTCAAAAATTATATGTTGTGGTACCCATTCAGTCCCCACAGTTCTGTCTCTGGTTGTAGATGGCTCCATCACAAGTTTGTTGGAACTGGCCTGAATCACCTCGCTTTTGAAAAGAGCCAAATTTAGGTTAGTTTTCTATTGCATAGTAGAGACTGTAAAGTCAAGTCTATATGGCACAAAGAAAAGGGTTTACAATATGAATGCCATTTTGGAAATTCTCTTCACCAAGCTGTCAATGATTTGTTGTTGTATCATTTTATGTTTCTCTAATCATTGTGCAAGGAGCACTAGATTTTGAACATGATGAATTATGTGCAAATCCTGTTGTACCAATTACATTTGGTAACTTTGTTAAGTTTTATAATGTATGCATCCTCATCCATACATGAGAAAGTTCAACTAGATCACCTTTGGGGGCTTTTCTCATTGAAAATCTGTATTTCTATGAAGATTCTCTCCAATCCACCCTATCCAATCATTATCAGGGTAAACATAAGATATCTTTTTTTTTTTTTAGAATATTAACTTCTAGGATAAGTCATCCCAAACTAGCCTCTTAAATGTGTTTTAACATTTTCCTAGGCATTGAAATTGATCTCAATTTTTTTTTAAAATTGGAACATTTTAATCCAATTTCACATTTCTTGTTCTGTGTAACTGTTCAGAGACCACCAAAAAAGACTAAGAGATCACATTTACTAAATGTACACTCATTAGGTATACTCTATCACTGGCTAACAGCATTTCATTCTTATACTTTAAGCCATTTCACAGAAATCTGAGCCTAATTCTCAGACAATATAATCCATTAACTATTTGGTTTCAATATTCTTAGAGATATTCTTTCCCCTTGTTCCAAACAACAATAATCACTGCTGCTAATGGAATAAGGCTATTATTAATATCTTCCTCTTAAAGATGAGGTATTTTTCTTCCTAAAGATGAAAAAAGATGGCCCCCAAAATTCTTTAAAACTTCTTTATAGTCTTTTTCTTCCAAACCACAATACATTTTCTTGCTCTTATATCCTTGAAGTTCTAAGACTCCAAACCGGAAGAAGTACCTTCCTGAACTTATAAAGCAAGATTATTTCTCAAGTCTTTTGTGATATTCTCTTAGTAATATGTTGAAATATCCTGATAATTTTTAGCAGTAAACATCCTTTTCTGATTTCTCTTTTGATGAGTCTAGTCATCTTTTGAGAGAATAATCTCTAAATATATCCAAAGTGAAGAAACTGACTCCTGCATGAAGGATGAGAAAAATGTTAAATAAGAATGTTCTAGTTATACATGTCATTCCAGCCATATATTGAATTGTGTGTCCATTCAGGTCTGAATCCACTTAAAGCTTTTTATAGTGTTTCCTAAACTTTATAGCACTTTATATACTTATGGTTACTGGTATGGATTGGATTTTTTCAGCATAAATTCCTATTTTAATTGTGTGTGTGTGTGTGTGTGTGTGTGTGTGTGTCTGTGTGTCTGTGTTTGTGTGTCTGTGTATCTGTGTTTAAAAGTTTGGGACTCCTTAACAGGACTAATATTCTCAAGTTGGAATTAAAAAAAACAAAAAAACAAAACAAAACAAAACAAAACAAAAAACTACATGAACTGACAAATATACTGCCTTCTCCAGATAAGTACCATGAAGGTCACAAAAGCATCCTCTCCATACAGGGGATGCCCAGATTATTTCATTCACTTCATTGATCCATGTATTTGTTAAGTCATTCAACAGACATTATTGAGTACCTACCTTGTGAAAGACATTGTGATTTATGATGCACAGAATATTGTAGAAAAGAAAAAAAAAGGCTAAAAAAAGTCATTTCTGCAGCTTTGAAAGAATACCTAATATTATAAGAATTTTATGGCCTTTTGAAAACTGAAAAGAACAAGAGAAATGAAAGAGATTCTAGAGTATGTTAGAAAATACTTGACCAACTCTTGAGGTATCACTGGTAATTATGTGGACTTTTTCTCAAAAGTGTTGCATAAATAGCAACAATCATTGCTTTGTGGGAAAGTGTTTGATGAATACTTTTTGTTAGCTTGACCTGTTTGTCTTATGGAAAGTGATTCTTTTTACCAGTTAAATCTTCCCCAAAAGGTTTGTTTGATACCCACATAAAATCTGAATATGAGCAGTGAGTTAGAGGCTGAGATATTCTGATTATATGAATAAATTTAAACTTAAATGCTGTCTCTCCAACCCTCCATCCTTTTAGGGCAATGTTAAGTGCCTTTCAAAATCTAAGTTACATAAAAATTCGATCCCAATGAAAAAAGTTTTGAAAAGTCAGATCATTGTTCATATAGAAATGAGGTCTATTCGCTTTGGTAAATTTTTGGAAAATACAAGCCCACATTTACTTGGCTAGTCATTTGGATTATCTGTAAGCCAATCGGAGTCATGCAGATTAGAGAAATAGCTCTCTTCTCTGTAGTGGGGTACCCTTTATTTCTTAACAAACTACCTTTGGCTAATGGTATATCATTTTAATTCACTAGTATAAACTTATTCTTTTTTAAATATAGAAAATAGCTCATTAAGATGTTGACCCTACTTCCATCCTGAGATTTTTTTCAAACTCATTTTCAAATCTGGAACAAAATATGGAATGATATCCTTTCATTCCTTTGCACAATCAAATCTGCTATGTGTCTTTCCACAGCAAATGGGTGATGGGTATCTCAGGCTATGGGGTGGCTGTAGAAAGACAAACTAGCAAAGTGAGCCATTTAGCAAAGTTCTATAGCATCTAGATTGAGAATTAAGAGCTAAAGAACTGTTTGGAGGAAACAAAAAAATTAGTGTTATATGAGATGGAAAAAGAAGAGCATACTAGATGTAGAAATCCATATAAGGGAATGGTACATTTGGAAGAATATGAAAACAAACTGATTGTGGAAGAACCTAATTTTGAATTTAGATTCACATAGCACCTTCTTTAGATGAGGAAATGAAATTATATGAGATCTTCTGTGTTTTCAACCTCTATGACATAAACATTTCAATTCAGTTGCATTGCATGAAGAAGTAATAATAATTCTTTTGAGATAGTTAATACTGCACAAAATATGCAAACAGATAATATGTTGGATTTAATATGCATTCTTGTATACACACACATAAATATCTAGTGCATATATAATTGTATGCATATCTATAATCTTAGTCATATATATTAAAGGCAAAAACAAAGAATAAGTAATATGTTACCTTATTATTTCAACTGTTTTCCTAGTGTCCAGATAAAAATATTATTTTTATATTAACAGAATTGTTTACTTATTATGTGTGAAAAATAAACCACTTCAAGGTTCAAGTACATATGACCAAAATCATCATTGACTTTTCATTTCCTTTCATTAAATTAGTTGAAAATCCCTGTCATCTACTTCTGTGACATCATTTTATATCTATTCTCTTCTCTGAAGCTGACACCGCCATTACCCTAATTCAGACCCTTATTACGTCTCCCCGGTTCTATTTTAACAACTTTCAAATTGGTCTTTTATCTTTAGGATCTCTTTTCTCCAATTCAGTTTCCACATAGCAACCAAAATAATCTTGCTAAGATATAATCGTACAAGTTTACCACCCTAGCCAAAACACTTCAGGTAGTGAGGGAAGGAGTAGGATATTGTCCCAAATATGCTTGACTTCTTAATGGTAAGATATTTATAGAGTCTTTTAGGAAAGCTTTCATGACCTGAATGATTTTAGGGCTATTATAGTTCTGTCTAACCTCTGGTATTCAAGAATTTTTATATAGGCAACACTAAAGAAAGAAGAAAAAGACTAACAAAGAAACATCATCAAATAAAAACAATTTAGAAGTTTACAGAAAGATTGGTTGAATCTGGATGAATCTCAGCAAGTATTGAATCTTCCATCTAAATGATCAGATCTATGTGGTGAGCAATGTATTTCAATATGTTTCTCAGTATAAAAAAGTAATAATTAGGGGGACTATTCCAGAAAGCTCAGGACCACAGCAAAGATGATATTTTCTGATCTTCATTATAGGCCATGTAGAATTACCCTAAAACATGACCCACTTAGTGTTCCCTGACTAACCAGACAGAAAATTCTTCTTCCCATGTAGACCCCACAGATCTTTCCAAAAATCTTTATCTCCCTCTCAACCTCTGATCATTTGAGCTGAAATGGCAATGTGAATAACTGTAATTGATGTCCCATTGAATCTTTTCTACATTTTAAGTATTTCTAAGAGGTAAAGAAAATATATTGTATTTAACATCTTAGTTAATGAAAATAGAGAAACAAAGCTTCATCTTCCAAAAGATGAACTCCTTGCAAATGCGTGATTAAACTCCTTTATGAATTAATATCTAAGGTACATATCTAGAATGCTGAGATGATTTACTAACGAGCTCGATGGACATGTAGAGATAATTGATCTCTTTATGTTTTTTGAGATGAGATAAATGATGCATGACATGAAAGGGAGTAGACAAAGTAAAACAAAATGAGGCTAAATTAACATACACACTAAAAGATATCTGACAGGTTTGTTGTCTACTATTTTCTATCACCTATAATTTCAGTGATATTACTAGTCTTGTTTCAAAGATTTTTGGGTGGATACCTACACATTGAAATAGTAGTATTTTGAAATGTGAAGAAAGGAGTTTGATGAGAAAATTATTAGAAATATGGAAACCAATAGAAAATGTTGCACAACATAAGATCTGAGGAGTAGAAAGATTAATCAATCATTCTTAACATTGGTGTTCAAGCTCACTTTTGATATTTGCTGTATGTATTATCCAGGAACGAAAAGAAAAATGAAGAAAATAAGTTTAAAAAGGAAGAAATGGTGGGGGAAGAAAAAAAAAGCATTTATGAAACTCCTACTGTTATATATGTTATTTAATCCCTACAACACTGAGAGGTAGGTGCCATTATTATCCCCATTTTACAGTTGAGGAAACTGAAACAATGGCCTAATGACTTGCCTGGGATCACACAGCCAGTAAGAGTCTAATGCTCAAGTATTTCTCCTTAATATTTTCTCTCTCCATTTTTTCTTTCCTTCTTTTCTTCCCCTTCTTTCTTTTCTTTATTTTCTTTATCCCCTTCCTTTTCTCCTTTCTTCCTCTCTTCCCTCTTTCCTTCCTTTTTTCCTTCCTTCCTTCCTTTTTTTTTTTTTCCTTCCTTCCTTCCTTCTCTCTTTCCTATTTTCTTTCCTTCCTTCTGTCTTTCTCAACCTTCCTTCCTTTTTTCCTTCCTTCCTTCCCTCTTTGCTTCCTTCCCTTCTTCCTTCCTTCTCCCTGACCTCTCCCCTCTTCTTTTTTTTTATTTTCTTTCTTCTTTTTTCCTTCTTTTTCTCCTTCTATACGTATATAACATTTGTATTTACTATATATGGCAAGAAGGATTATTTGATACTTATGCTAAATAATAATAATACGATGAGTCATTCCTTTTTTACAAATGATGGTAATTTTAAGTTTTGTTTTAGTTCCTTTTCTCTATATATTTTTTGCCCTTCGTGTTTACATACCTGAAAGTAACAACAAATAAGGAGGTATGGGGCAGATTGTCAAATCAGATTTTGGGATAAGAAAATGGTCCCTAATTCTTCCCAATTCACCAAGAATGTTCGAATCCCTGAAAGCTCATTTGAAGTTAAAATTCTTTTCACCAATCTGAACTATATTTGACTTAAACTTATGCCTCTAAAAACCATTTTCTTCACACCATTATAACTAATAAAGTTGACTCCTCTTTCCTAAACATAATGCCTGTGTGACACGCAGTTGCACAGGAAATGAAACTGTCATGCACCATGTATTTCTTAGCCTCGCTAAGCTTCTGAATAGGGTGAATTTGGTTTTATTGAAATCTGTACCCTTCCCAGAGAACAATTTCATTTTGATTACATGGTCACTGATTCATTTTTCTTAATGATGCTTGTGTCACCTTTTCCCACTAATCTAGCGCTGTATATTGTTTTCTGTGTTATTTAATTCTTTTCTAACTCTATGTGAGAGTGTTTCTGTATGTTGTCTCCTCACTACTGCCATGGCAAAAGTTGCTGTTCTGATTTCCACATGAGCACTTGAAAACCTGTCAGAGTCCTGTTTTCATTATACACTTTTCATTATTACTCTGTCATCACCGAACAACTTTGTTTCAAAGCCTTTTGGAGAAAATGACAAGAAACATGACATTTTCTTTCCCTGGCCCTTCATTAGATTAGAAATGCCATGAAAGATTTAGATTTCATTTATTTTTATTAAAAGGTATGATAGGTTTTTCCCTGACATAGAGAAGACAAAAAAGAATAGGAAATGTTGATGTAAAGTGCTAACATGGTTGAAGACCTCTGAGAAGAGAACTCTTCAGCAGGATATCTTCTCTGTATGATGTTCAAGAATTCATATTTCATTTGGACAGTTTCGTTGATCATTGTTTTTACTGAAGAAACAGAGAACTCTCTAGGAATCATGGGAGCAAGAGTCAGAATTGTTCTTGGACCAATTTCACTAGAGGTTCAATATAATTATATCCTTAGAACCTGTGCTGAATGATTGCCTTAAAATAAAGTGCTTTTCATGTTTAAACTGTATAGTATTACTTGCTGTCTAGGGGAGAGAATTGAAAGGAAGGGAGGGAGAAAAATTTGGAACACAAGGTTTTGCAAGGATAAATGTTGAAAACTATCTTTGCATATATTTCTAAATAAAGAGCTGTTATTAGCAATTAAAAAATAAATAAAATGCTTCTGAATCCTGGACTTGAAGCTAAAAGAGTAGCTGACTAGCTCTGTGAACCTAAATAAGTCACTTAATTTTTGAAGATTATTTTTTATTTTATTTTATGCATAAATTTATTTTATCATTTTATTTTATGTATAAAATTAGGGGCCTGTATTAAATGTTACCCAGGTCTCCTAACTCCAAATGCTATAATTCTATAAAATGTACTATTAAATTCCATTATTACAAATTGAGAACATATGAAAGTAGTAATGCTTTCAATAGTGTGAATTTACTGATCAAATATTCTTGTTCTTTATCTAAAAACATGCATTTTTGTTACTTGTATAAAGGTTTAATCTATTTGTTGTAATATTTTAATTATTCTTCATATTCAATGCAATATAAATACTGAAATGTCTTTCATTTTCATGTGAAGTCATATACATATAAAGTAAAATTCTTCATTTCTCTCATTAATATTAACCAAAATCTCCACAAAGATACACTGAATCAGTGATAAAAGCTAAAAAGTGGGAGCAAGCATGGCAGTGAATACCCATAAGGAATGCTCAAAACCAAGCTGAAGATGTTAAACAACATATATGTTGGGAAGACACATGGACAGAAAATGAGTGGGAGAAGGACCTTTCATACTTCTGATACTATAGAATTGTCATGTTATTCCTGCTGGACCTGTTCTTTTCTAATCCCTCCTAGGAATTAATCCCTTCTAGGTTTTTTTGTGCTTGATACTAGACAACATTCTAGTCCCATTCTTCTGTATTCATGACTGATGAGCTTCTTTCTGTTTCCACCTATTTTTTTCTGTATACCTTAAACATACCTGATGCTAGCATTCCCAAATCCTATATTCTAGGGTGCTATGATTTGAGAATCTCTCTTTAATAAAGGTAGACTGTATGCTTGCTGACCTTTAATTCTAATGATGGTACTTCCAAGATATTATTAATTCTGAATTTCAAACTCACTGTTTCTGATAATGATTCCATTTTTTTTATTTCAAATAGCTACATGACAGGATTAGAAATTCTTAATATGCTCTTAATTTCACATATAAATCATGTGATACAGAAGAAAGAATAAACTTAAGAGATGAAGTTTGATTGTCATCTAATTACCTGACACATTCTTCTATTTGTAAAATGTAACTCATAACAAGTCTGTAGGACTTTAGACTGGCAGACATCACAATAAGAAAAATATTTCATATCTTTATCTTCATCTTACAAGCAAAGGACATAGAAGTATTATAATACTCTAATAGAACATATTAATTAATATGCTAAGGAATAACAAACAACTTGAAGAAGAACACAATTTAATCATGCTTATAGTTCTGTTAAATCATCTGATCCCAAAAATTCTTAAGGATTATTAGATTTTTATTTATTTGAAACGATAAATCATTGTTGTCATTTTTGTTAGTTTCACCTGAATTTCAATTTTCTAATAGAGAAAACAGTAGATTGACTGCTCTTTCCTATTTTAAATAATGCGAGCTGTGCAGTGTTATAAATGATTGATTTCTTTTGTCTTTATCAGCTGCATAGCACAGCAGTGAAAACATTTACTTTCTTTAGGATCAAAATAATTATTGAGTTCTTTAGCATTCTTAAGGAAAGTATTTAAATATTGTGTTCTCACATCTGATAGAAGTTAGTACAAGTAGCTTGATGATATTGCAAGTAGAACCTTAATATATTCATAGATTTTGCTCAAATTACCCTAAAGTTTTTGTAAATTTAATCTGAAATTCATTCTTAATATATTTCCTTTTTGTTTTATTATTATGATGTAATTAAGAAAATTAACATTTACTAAAAACAATTTTATTCTCTGTAATTTAATATAAAAATTCAAGGAACATAGTGACTGTTTCTAGGTCTAGTTTTCAAAAGGACCTCAGTTTTGGAAGTAGCATGGAATAGTATACATAGCAGTAGTATAAGCATATACTTGCTATCAGTCTGAGGATATCATTTAATGTCTTTCATTTTCAATTTTCCATCTACAAGATAGCTAAAATATATTTGTAACATATCTTACATTGTTATTATAAGGATTCTTTAAGATTTTGTATGTAAAGGGCCTTGAAAACCTTAAAACATTGCATAATCATTATTCTAAATGAAAACATATGTCAATTAATGATAAAATTGATAATATCAATCACTTTTTGTTTTCTTTTTCATTCAATTGAAAACAGGAAAGTAAGAGGAAATTATGTTTCAAAATGTTATGCTTAGAATTCTAGTCATATTAGAATAAATTCAAAGTCTAGTAAAATGACTCTCAGATTTGAGAAAACCAGGGAAAATATAATAATGAACAAGCCTTTTATATGTGGACAAAATTTTGAAAGTCATAAAGCACTATGGTAATAAATTATTTCATCAGTATTATTAATAGTAATTCAAAAATATTGGGGAAATGAATTAATAGTAGCAATGGACATAGTTTGTTATGAATATTAATTTTGCCAGCTGATTCTAATTAAAAAGAAAATAAGTCAGAATTTAGATAATTGAATAAAATTGCTCATGGCTATCACAAAAGATATATAAATGTGCTTGTAAAATATCTTAGAGATTATCACAACTGAACATCCATATTGTAGAAATCAGGAAAATGAAATTCTTAACTTGGGAGTACAGCTTGTGGTTATTTTCAAGTGATATCCCCAAAGATACCCAATTAAATAGCAGAACTGAGATTCAAAAATTGGACTCAAAATCCATTCTTCTTTGTACTATATGAGATTCTTAGCATTTCTGCCCCACCCTTTGCCTGCTTACATTCATTAAATTCTACTATTTGGAAATGGAGTTCCTTCACATGGGTAAAGAAGGATTTAAACATTTATATACACATTTACATATGTTGTACTATATGCCAGTCACTATGCTAAGTACTTTACAAATATTATATCACTTGATCCTCACAATAGCCTTGGAAGGTAGGTACTATAACTATTCCTATTTTACACTTGGGGAAACTGAGGCAAACTGATTTCCTCAGAGATTTTGACTTGCCCAGTATCATGTAGCTGCTATATTATATGCTAGATTTGAACTCAGATGCTTTTAACTCCCATTGTAATGCTCTATTCATGGTGCCATCTGACTTCCTCACCTTTAAGTATTGTGGGCAGGATGGTGATAGAAGAGATAATATGGGAAGAAGATTTAGTCTATTTCCTTTTTCTTCAGAACCTTTCCTCCCATCAAATAGCCTGTTGTTATTGTTGTTTAGAGAGAAATTTTCCAAGCTAGGCACCTTCTCAATATAGCACATCTAAGACAAGGAAACAAGTGACAGATTCTTAACAGAAATAGTGAAAGATTTTTCTTTTTCTCTCCTGCATAAGCTGTTAAGTACAAATATTTAAGACAAAGTGTTAAAGACAAAAATTAAAATTGCTTTGTTATAATTTCTATGAGTTGATTATTTAATCAATCTGTCATTAATTTCCTAACCTCAACTAGATTACATTAGATAACAAAAATGATCCCTATTTCAATGCTAGTTAAAGGAAAATGGAAATTTCAATGAACAATTTACAAAGTAATACTTAATGGGATTGACAGAAGAGATCATTTAACCCACCTGCTCAGATTGGACAAAAGACTTTTTTTTTTCCTTTTGAGCAGTAAACATTTATCAAATCATGAATTCTTCATTAAGCACTATTTATATGCCTTTCTCTGTGCTTAGTACCTTTACTGTGTATGATTGTTTTGTTTCTTTTAAAAGCTTAAAGTAAAAATGCTTCCAAAAATTAAATTGTGTATCTAAAAGCATAATTATTTCATCAAGTGACAGTGGCATTGAAGGACAAATAATAGTATCCTGGTTGTAGGGTATTTTAATAATCTATTACTCATCAATCTGAATCAAAACTTTCATTACAAGATAACACATAATTTTATATCAATTTGGATACTTGTCATTGAAAAATGAATTCAGTTTGGTCTAGCTTATGAAAAAAAAATTATTTGACTTAATCTTTCCATTTCTCCTTCTTAGTATATGGGTATTACTGATAATAATCATAACATTCATGAAATTATTATCCCATAGTTTCTCAGTTATAGATTTATAACTAGAGGATACTGTGCCTCATAAAGATCAAAAGCCTTTCCTGAGCTCAAACAGGCTTTAAGTGTCAGAAACAGATTTTGAACTCTTCGGCATAATTTTCATTTTGTCACTCTGCTTCCTTCTTTTGCTACCCTAAGCTGGAGAGTGTTTCAGGGAGACACTATTGACTATGGTGTCTCTCTCAAAGAAATACATGATGAAGTTATTTAAATAGAAACTCAGGCTGGTGTGAGAATTTCAGGACATGAGTGCTTGCAGGAGAAGTCAGGTCTTGATAAGATGTTACCCTGTTCGGCTACATGAGATCATTCAGAGGAGGAGAAGATTACTTCTGACATAAGGGATAATGAATACAGTAGAATTTGAGCAGAGCCATTGTCATGAAGTCAGGGCTGATGATATTCAAATCAGAGCAAAATAAAAGATTTAAAGGACTAATCATCAATTATTTCCATATTGTGGATAGGAGACTCAGAATGGATACAGCATAGGTTCAGGTAAACAAAGCCTTCCTCATCTCCATGAAGTAATGAATCTGAACCTGATGATCCAGTGACTCAAGTGGCAAATAGAAAATTTGCCAAATGTGACAAGCTCTATGTCCTACTTGGAGATTTTTTAAATGCACTTTTATGCACTTACGTGGTTAGGAAGAATATTTAATAGGTAACAGTCATAAAATGTTTTAAAATGTGTAAAGCATTTTACAGTTCTCTCATTTGATCATCACAACAGCTCTGTGATGTAGGTGTTCTTATTGTCTCCATTTTACAGATGAGGAAGGTGAGAGAACTTAAGTGATTTCTATAAGATCACACAGTTAATATATAATAATATAATATATGTATTAAAGGTAGGATTTGAATTCAAGTTCCCCTGCTTCTAAGTCACTACAAGTTGCCAAGTCAGTGGCTTAAGCTGGCTCAAATCTCAATCAAAAGACTTTGCCTTTATTTGAGTGGTGGATATGTGTAGGAGCAATCTATCCTAGCCTATATGAGCAGGACTCTGGTAGATGCTGTTCTTACAACACTTGAGGGATAGATAGCAATAAAAGTGGTTAGAGAGATGGAAAGGAAATATAAGAGGATGCTTTTCAGACATGGTCAATATGAACCATGGTGATAGCTTATCATCTGTTTTATAGGAGTCTCTAAGTCAATGACCCATTATTCATTTTCCCAATATTATTAAGGGATTTGTATGTGCAAATCACTGTACTGTGCACCAGTAAAGATGTATTGTAAGAGGATTTATTGAAGTAAAATTATATGAATAGGAACAAAATATGGTATTATGCTTAGCTTTCACATATACATGTACAAAATTCTTCTAGTGGCATTAGAATGAATGGGAACATATCTTATCTGAATTTTGTTAATATTAAATAAAAGAGACATGTTTTTAATTCCTAAGATCAGACTTTCAACCTGCCATAATAAGTTTGATTCCTTTTGCCGCTGGAGAGAGATTCATGTATCTCTGGGATTCTAATAAACTAGTCCTGAAATATTTCAGACGTTTATATAAAAATGAAAGTCAAGCCTCGATAACATTTAAATGGACGCTTTGTTGGCCTGTGAGGGAAGGAATTCTTTGATTTGTACTTTGTAAAAGAACTGCCATTACTTTACAGAAGATCTATATCCAGAAGTATTTTTATGAGGGAAACTTTCAACGCAATACTTCATCAACAGAACATCTCTATGATTCCCCTAGAATCCCATACTTTGTGACTGCACAGGTCGCATAAAATTACAAAGTGAAAAGCTATCTGCTAAATAGGGTCAATGATGAGAGAAAATCCAAATAACTCAGGCTATTAAAATGTCTTTCCCCTCTCCCAACAAGAGTTTTTTTTTTTTTTTGCTTGTTATCCATATAAATTATTCAACTCCTCACTTCATTTCACCAGTGTAACGTGTGTCAGTTTTCTTACTTTTTATTCTAATTCCTAATTCTCTACAATTAGTAATGCTGAAACACTATTACATGGTTATAACCTTTGGAACAGTATTGGATGCAAGGATAAGATGGATTCTGTCTTGAATAACAAAGAGGATAAGCACAGAATCCAAATAACAAGTAGCTCAGAAAATTGGGTTTTAGTAAGAAATTTCCTTTTTTAAAAATTGCATTATCTCATTTTTTTAATTTAACAATTTATACTCTATAAAATGGGGACTTACTGATGATTTTTGAACAGGGAAGAGATATGAAGAAAGGAAGATATAGTATTTAAAAAGCTTAAGCTGGTGGCAGAATGCAATATGAATTGGAAGGAATAGAGATGGAACATAGGACCATGTAAGTAGTACAAGTGGGAGATGATAAAGTCTTAATTTAGAGATAGCCAAGAAAGTAAAACATGTCCTTTCCATGTTGGGCAATTATGAAATTAATAAGTAACCTTTTCAACATTATGGAAGCCTGAAGTTGTCCAATACTTTTCTTTTGATAGATGAAGAAAATGAAGCACAAAAAAGGTCAAATAAACTGTCTGAAGTAATATACTTAATAAATGAGAGAACTGGTTTTTCAACTCATTTCTCTTGATGCTTTTGGATAGGCTAGGAATGGGAAGGAATTATGTGTTTCCCCAAACTTGAAGAAATTTAAACAAGGGCCAGATGAATATTTGGTAAATATTTTATAGTAGTGAATCTAATTCAATTATAGGATAGTTTAGATGGCCTCCGTGGTCCACTTAAACATTGAAAATCTGCAATTCTGGATTTCTAATAATACAAACAATGCTTTACCTGCTACTTTCCTTATTGTTACAAATTAAGATTTTAGTTTTTCTAATAGAGAAAGAAAGCTAGATATAAAAACAAGATTTTCTTTATTGAATTGCATTTCTAATACCAATATAAATATACCCTTTGGCAGAGAACCCAGGAGGGTTATTTTAAGGCTTTTCTTCCTGCATAAATTAATTATTATTATCTAAAGTGCCAACATAAAATGTGAAATAAAGTGACTAAACTATATAGAGTCCTTTTAGAAATTTCTTTAGCTGATCCTTTTATGAATAAAGCTGTTCCTTTTATGAATAAAGATTCCATAGCTATATAACCTCTGAGAAGGTATAAAATTTTATCTTCATCTCATAATTTTGATTCAAAACCTATTGAAAAAAATAAACATGTTAACATATTTTACTTAAAATCTATTAAAGTAATATTTTTGCTTCATTTAACAGAACATGGAAATGAGAAACAAAAGTTCACAAGAAATTTTGAAAGCTTATCATAATCAAAATATTTAAAATCTGTTGTTTCCCCCAACCTGGGCAAATTTAAGCAAGAGCCAGATGAACATTTGCTAAGTGATAGTGTTTTATTATATATTTAAAAAATTATAGGATAGTTTAGATGCCCTCTGTACTTCATTTAAAAACTGAATTTTATGATATTGGGTTTCTAATAACATATATGGGGGCAGTTAGGTAATATAATGCATAAAATACCAGACCTAGACACAGGAACTCATCTTCATGAGTTCAAATATGACCTACTTACTGTGTGACCCTGGGCAAGTCACTTAACTCTGTTTAGCTTAGCTTTCCCTATAAGTCTAAATGTCCTTCAAGATCAGAACTTGTGTTATCCATCTTTATGTGACCCCTCCCCCAGATTTTAGAATTGTGCCTCACATTATAAGTACTTTCTGAACTAAATTGAATTGGCCCAACCAGCCATACTAGCAAATTGAAAAACTTTGTGTCCAACCAAAGAGGCTTTCAAAGTCTTCAAATTGCTAAGGGGTCTATTAATGAGCATGGAGTGGTTCAAATTACCCTGGTCTTGAAGCCTGAACATTAGGGTTGTAGTTCTAGCTTTAGTATTAGCTAGCTGGATCACTTCAGGAACATCACTTAAAGTTTCAGTTTCCTCATTTGTAAAATGGATGCAATCATAATACATATCTCATAGAGTTGTGGGGAATATACTTAATAATAACCATAAAGATACTTTAAAATTGAGATTAATTATTCATAGTATAAAATAGAGATAATGTTATATGCTTACATAGAATAGGCAACTACCTACCTGTTGTGAATTGAAGCCTACCAAAGAACATGCTTGCTCTTAAATATCCTTCCCATCTGGAATAGTAGCTGAAATTCCTTCCTGACATTTTAGGTTAAGGGAATATCTTTGAAAATCTCTTATAAAAGAATGTGATTTAAGAATAGCTCAGAAAAGAGTTCTTAATCTAGGTCATATAAGCTTTTTAAAAAAAATATGTTGGATATTTTTAAATGCATAATATAAAATGTATAGATTACAAAGGAAACTTTTAACATTGAAATAATTATATATATATGCACATATAGAGAGAGAGAGACAAATACAAAGAATATTATATGAGTTTAGCTAGAGAGAGTGATATTTATTATATATGTATATAAATTGTATTTCAATATAATTGAGATTTTTTTAGTTTGTGATGTTATTTTATGCATTTAAAAGTATTATTTTGCGAAGATGTCCACAAACTTCATCAGATTGCCAGTGAAAAATACCATGATAAAGGGTAACAACTCCTGTCTCAGAAGGATAATATGTTAATTATATAACATTTATTAATGCTTGGTTCTAAAATCATAAATTTAGATCTGGAAGACGCCTAAGTGATCCAAATTCCTATGCTTTAAAGTTGAAGAAATTGAAACCAGGAACATTAAAGGATTTTTTTCAGGATCACACAACTAGTATCTGAAGCTGATTCAAACCTTAAAATGCTTGACTCCAAACCTAGCACTCAGTCTATGACAGCATGCCTCCTCTATCCAATTATGCCCTTAGATAGCATTTCCATAAAAAGGTCAAAGTCACAGAATGTGAAGCAATCCAATTTAATTAGTTGGGAAAGTAAAAGATTAGGAAAGGATGAGCCAAAAGTGGTGGGAAAAGATGGTGTGACTTAGTGCTGACTGATAGATTAGTCCCAGAGCAGTAGGAGAGCAATGGACATCAGTGGCCAGAAAAGGTAAAGTACTGAAGATAAACTCCAGCTACTTCATCTTAACTGTGACCAGTCAAAGTAGCAAGAAAATATCCGTGAATTCTCAGGGCAGCTTTTGTAAGGTTCATATAGGGATATGTCATGCACTGTGATTGATTTTTAAAAGAAAGTAATTTCAGTTACATTTGTCACCAAATAGCATTCTAAAAGTACTTTGAAATCCTGGCCAGAAATGTGTCATTTATTCTAATTGTCAAGTATTATTAATAGTCTGATCTTAACAGACACCAATTTTGAATTACCCAAAAATGTATATATTTTGCTCCAGGAACACCAGAGAGAGAAAGAGAGGGGTGAGAAGGAGAGAGAGGGGGAGAGGAAGAGGGAAAGAGAGAAGGAGAAGGAGAATGAGAGGCAGAGGGAGAGAGGGAAAGGAAGAAGGAGAGGGAGAAGGAAAGAGAGAGGAGAAGGGAGAAGAGTAGGGAGAAGGGGAAAGAGAGAGAGGGAGAGAGGGGAAGAGACTACAGACAGATACAGAGAGAAAAAGAGAGAGACAGAGACACAGAGGCAGAGACAGAGATAAAGAGACAAAGAGAGACAGAGAGAGAGAGAGACACAGAATGAGAATAGAACTTTGTGATCAAATCTTACAATGTGCATGCTGTAGAACACAGGAATAAGAAAATCTAGGTCAAGTTAACAGCCCTGGTAAAGAGAGATATTTTTTCTCCTTACCTTAAAGTCAATGAACTTTATGGATAAGTACTCTATCATTGTAAGAGGAGAATGAAATTTGACATATTTTCAATGCAAAACTAATATGAGTTCACAGGCCATCAGTAAAGTAAGTAGTTGTTTATGCTGTGGTTTCAGCAGTCTGGCATTAAAGACTCACTTCATTCTGGCTTTTTAGTCTTTCTTCTCTTACCCTTTTCTTCATCATGTGACCCATATTCCTGTAAAATTGGATGACTCGCTGCTCTGTAAACTTACTTTGCCCTTTTACAACTCCATATTTTTTCTTCCACTACTCTTGAGGCTGAGTATAAAATGCCCACTCCCCCTTCCCATCAATCTTGCTGAAGTCGACCCATCCTTCCAGGTGCCATTTCCTCTACAAAAACCATTCTGAGACAGTCCAGAGGGGACCATCCCTCCTTGTTATGTACTCCCAAAGAACTTTGCTCTGGGATTCTCAGGGTAATTTGTGCTGCATTTAGGGGTGCACCTGTCTTTTCTCCTTGTCTCAGTTCTTTGAGGTCAGTCTTCATATTTTATTTATTTTTAATATTCCTTGGTGGGATACATGGTACTTAAGGTGCTTAGCAATGATTCAGTTGGGGCAGCTAGTTGTCACAGTGGATGGTGGCTGGTCTGTAGTCTGGAATCCTCCTCTTCCTGTCCTCAGGCACTTACTAACTGTGTGACGCTGGGCAAGTCACTTACCCTGTCTGCCTCAGTTTGTTCATCTATAAAATGAACAGGAGAAGGCAATGGCAAACACTTTCCAGCATCTTTACCAAGAAAACTTCAAATAAGATCACAAAGTGTTGAACATGACTGAAATGATTCAAAAATATTGATTTAGTTAAATAGAACTGAATAGCCTGGAAGACAGTGAAAAGAAAGGGTTTGGCTTAAAAAATGGAACAGCCACAGAGTAATTACATTTTGGAAGCTTTGCTAGTCTGCAATTGAATCCAAAGAATTCAGTCCAAAGGAAACACCAACACAGAAGCATCTAGTGCTTTTCCCTCATTTTAGAGATGAAGTTCAGAGAGGGTAAAGTGAATTATCCACACCATTAATACAATCATATAGTGACAGAGATGAGATTTGAACTTGTGATTCCTGACTGATTCTGTGTGCTTTTGTTTTTGCTATCTGAAATATCCTGGTAAAACTTTGGTTGAGGATTGAGAGAGACAACCTCATGCAATGTACTTCAGATGTAAAAAACCCAACTATGTGGTTTAAGAATATTGCAGCCTACTCTTTCAACATTTGTAAATGCTAGGGTATAATTGTTTTTTTTTTTTTTGTTGTTCATGTTTGCTTCTCCCCTAAGGAAAATAAAACACAAAAGGAAAGAAAACAAGCATTTATTAAATACCTGCTATCTGTCAGGTTCTATGCAAAGCACTATACAAATATTCTCTCATTTAATTCTCAGAACAATATTGGAAGTTATTTGCTATTGTTATCCTCACTTTATAGATGAGGAAACTGAGGCAAACAAGTGATATGATTTGGCCAGGGTCATAAAGCTAGTAAGAATATGCAGTCATATTTAAACTCAATTTGTCCTGGCTTCAAACCCAGACCTCTGATTATTTGGTCCACCTAGCTGCTTTCAAAAGTTACAGCAAGTTCTAATATGTAGTCATTTTTATGACATATCCAAAATTTCCACAAATTCCTTTTGTTTCATAAAGAAGGGTATACTTCATTCTGGGTGCCACAAATGTAGGTTCTGAGTATCCAAACCTTATGTGTCTATGAACAAAGAAGTGCTATAACGGACAGATAAAAGAAATAAAATCATTTTAGTCACATTAAAACCAGTGTTCTGAAAATGTGACTGCCTATCCCAGGAAAATTCCAACGTGACACAGATATTTCTTTCTCAGAATGTGCTAATCAGTAATTATACTGTTTAGCTTCCCTGATATCACAGGTACAAAACAGGGAGTCTAACGCCTTTCCTTGTAAGTCATTTTCTAACAGAACTTAATCACGTAGACCAAAATGAGTGCCAAGCCCAGCATTTGAATCTCGGAATATTTGTGGTTTATATGCCCTTGAATTCTATAAATGAGAAATGAGTCTTGTTAAGTATTTATTTTTGCATCAATTCATCAAACTATTTACCACCCATACTAAAACTTAATAAAATCCCAATTAGGGTCACAAAAAGTCAGATATGACTGAAAAATGACTAAGCAACAGATCTTAAAGGTTTACTTGGCATAAAGCCATGTACATAGTAGGTTTTTTAGAGCAAGTCTTTGTTACAGATAATTTAGTCCACTAAATGGAGTGAATCATCTCCTAAGTGACTGGTCAACATCTAGCTCAGATTTTCGGCTGGAGACATGGCTAAAGTAGGCAGTAACCTAAAAGTTGTTACTTCAGGAACTTGGCAGACAACTTCCATTACCATGCTTCTGACTTGCATTTCCCAAACCTTCCAATAATTGAGAGATAATCTGCCTTTCATGCCTATACTCTTTGACAAGGTCTACAATAAAAGTTTCTCACACTTTCTCCTTAACACTGTATAATTCATGACCTCATTATTTCATTGAAACTATTTTCTTCAAAGTCATCAATGATCTTTTTATTACTAAATCTAATAGCCTTTTCTCGGTTCTCAGTCTTCTTAGCTTCTCTGAAATCTTTGAGAATGGTGATCATCTTTTCCTTCATAGATATGTTTTTCTCTCTAGGTTTTTGAGACACCATCCTCTCCTGGTTCTCCTACTTCTATTTCTCAGGTGGATGGCTAGATCCCCATCCACATTTTGTCCTCTAGTCCTAAAGGGTTTTCTTCTTTATACTACTTCACATGGTGATCTTCTTCAGCTCCCATGGATTTTATTATTTTCTTGTTGTTCGTGATTCTCAAATCTGTCTATATCACTCTAACTTCCTTGCTGACCTTCAATCTCTTACCTCTAACTACAGACAAATATTGGGTGTCCAGTGTTGTTGTTCAGTCCTTTCACCAGTCATTTCAATCTTCTTGACCTCATTTAGGGTTTTCTTGGCAAAAAAAAAAAAAAAAAATTGAAGGCTTGCCAATCTTCCTCAATCTCATTTTAGAGGAGGCAAACAGGGTTAAGTGATATAGCTACCAAGTGCTTCAGATCAAATTTGAACTTAGGTCTCCAAAACTGATGATCTATCTACTACACCACTTAACTGTCTGTGGATGTCCAGGGCATATCTTGAACTCAGTATGTCCAAATTGGAACCCATTATCTTTCTTTCTAAACTCTTTCTACTTCTTACTTTCCCTATTATTAAGAGCAACATTTCTTCTAATTCCTCAATCCACTTAATCTAGGTATCCTCCTCAATTCCTCACTTTTTCCCCATATTCAATTTATTGCTAAAATCTATAAATTTTACCTTAGCACCATCTTTTAGATATATCCCCTTCTTTCCTTTGATATTGTCACCATCCTAGTAAAGGTCTATCACCTATATGGTGATAGCCTACTGGTGGATCTGTTTCAAGTGTTTCCTCCCTCCAATCCCTTCTTCATTCACCTATTGATTTCCTTGACTTCAGGTCTGACCATGTCATATCTCTACTCAATAAACTTCTCTGGCTCTGAAGTAAACAGAATTAAATTGCTTTCCCTGAGTCATATATTTAATAAGTGTCTGAGAATAGATTTGAACTCAATAACTTGAATATAGTAAGAGTTTAACAGATTTTTAATGAATTAATGAATGAGATATGGATGGGAATAGAGACTGGATCTAGGATTTCATTGGCGTAACAGCTTTTGGTAAGGAAGTTCCTTCTAGCATTGCACGTTGTAAGACTACCTTTAGTATGAAAGAATTGCTCAGGAAAAAGACAAAAAACAAATTGGATTCACAACAGTGTTGTCCTCAAGTGTAGCCCAAACTAGGTAAATATATATTATATAATGTTTAACAAAAATAAAAAATAACATAGATAGTGCTGATATGAGGTTTTCCAAATCATTATGCACCCAGGGGTGTTTAGTTGTGTATAATCTAGTGGTTTTTTTGGTGTATGTTTGACCCCAAATTGGACTTGAGCAATAAAAAGCTGAGGGACTCAGAAATATGAGAGTTCACAGTTTGTAGAATTGTAAATTGCCCAGTTTTACTTGTGTCTAGAAATTATAGAGAAATGCAGTATAATTCTGGGATCTTCTTCATATATTTCATTTACTTTACAGTATGGTTTCATGCCTGTGCAGGTGATTTGGCCTGGATTCTTCTTGTCTTAGTATTGATGAATAATAAAATACTGTGTGTCTATAATGGGGTTTAATTCCATTTATTATCTTTTTTAATCTGAGGTATTTCTATAGAAAAATGTAAAAAAAAAAAAAACCTTGTAACAGATAATGTGAGTCTATTAAGACCAAGCTATTAATAGTACTCGACAATTAGAACATATGACACTCATTGCTTGTCAAGATATTAAAGTACTTTTAGACTGTTATTTAGTGACAATTATAATTCAAATGACATTTTTTTAAAAAGCACTCCTATTTTGAAGTTTCCCCACTTGAACCTTGCATGGTAATGCTGAGGCCCAGCCCTGAGTCTGTGATCATTTTGCTTGATTGCATCTAGGCCATTCTGAATCTCTGGATGAATTAACTTCTCAGTTCTAAATGACCAGAAAAGAAAGGTAATATGTCAAGTGAACAAAACAAAAACATAACAAAACAAAAAATCTATCTTTTAAAAAAAATAAAGAACTATGCTTTCAAAGAAGATTTCAGTTTTCCTGTCCCTGTCTAAATGATTTCAATCATATTCATAGCTCACCTTTTAGAAGCTCACTGTTAACAGAACTAGAAATAACAGGGATGACAAGAAAAGCAACAATCCTCTGGAGTCAATGGCTATGGGTTTGAATCTTGGATTCATTATTTACTGTGGTACTTTGAGCAGATCACTTCTCTGTACCTTAATTTATTCACACAAAATAATTAAGAGTTGAACAAAATATCATTTTAATTTAGAACAAACAAATTATACTCATGGTTTACAAGAAATATAGTACAGAAATCCTTGTTCCCATTTTCCTCATAAGACAACTAAGTTTAAATGAATTGCTTATGGTTACAGGGTTAGTAAATAGGTGAGCAAGATTTCAGCTTTTTGTTCTATTTCCAAATCCACTAATATTCCCCATTGTAATGAAGTATCTCTCCAGTGTTTGCCTTTTATTCTCAAGAATCAGGAAGTGATCTCTAAGAATATTGTTGTTTAAATAGTATGTTACATGTATATTTGCATGGCATTTTAATTTGACAAATGTCTTGAGATGCTAAACTGTGGTATTTTATCTTTTTCTGATCTTTGGTATGAGGTGAATCTAGATCAATGTACATGTGAAACTAATAATAACAAATAGATTTGTCTTTAAAATGTCTTTATATGACAAGGTCTTGAAATATCTCAGAAACTTACATTGTTCGGAACTTGCTGGTTTGCAAGGTCTTGAAAAGTCCCCCCCCCCGCATTTGTATCCCATTTCATATGTTCAGAACCAGATGGTTCTTTTGGGGTAACTAAGTTTATCCCCTTTACATATGGGGAAACTGAGGCACAGAGTAAGTCAGTTACTTGACCAAGGAAACACAGGAAATAAATGGTAGAGTTGCAATTTAAATCTGAGTACTTGCTCTTCAAGTATAAAACCTTTTTTTTCAGTGGGGAAAAAAATTTGAATTCTGGAAATGAAAATACGCTGGGGAGAAGGGAAATGTATGTGTGTGTATGTGTATGTGTGTGTACATGTGTACACACATACATAACCTGGATGATTGATAGCTTAAAAGAACAAAACTCTGTTCCAAAATGTCCTGCAGATGGATAAAAACTGATAGTTTTTACTTCTGAGAAAAGTCATTTTTTTTGTCCTCTTCAGTGGCCACTACAAAAGAGTCCTCCTTTCAGCAGTGATATTTAACCTGCAGGAAGCATTCAGCCTTTGGCATATCTTAGTATAGTAGCTTTTGCCTTTTGAACATTGAAATTCAGCAGGACTACTTTTTTTGCCCTTTTCAGTCAATGACACTAGTTTATTTTGATTTGAAGTGTGATCCTATAAAAGCACGCTGAAAGATGGAATGTTCAGGATATATGTGTGTATATGTACACACACATATATATATGTATACATATACACACATATAAAATATTATGTATATTACATGTAATATATATTACACATATAGTATATGTAATACATATTATGTGTGTGTGTGTGTGTGTGTGTGTGTGTATTGAGGCTTTAGACATTTGTTTTGGCTAAAGAAGCAACAAAATCTTTTATTGATCTAGAATAGTGGGTTGAGAAAGGGTGATACTTTCCAGTGAAAAGTCTGATCCTTGGTCCTCAGACCAGAGTTTTACTAGTGCTGGAGCTGCTAATGCTTCTCTCACTTATAAGATTTTTATTCATACTTCTACCTGGCTTGGATATCCGCTAAAAACAAAACAAAAAACCCAGTGTCACCTCTAAGCCATGAAAGACTATGAGAAAATGAAGAAAATTTCACTCTCATTTTTTGTGCTCAAAGTCCCCCAATATGAATGGCCACAATAAGAATGTCTGTACATGGGGACCAAGGGATCTCTTTAACCTTTCACTAGGCAATTGAAGTAAAACACTTCATGGTAATAATGATTGCATGATTTCAGCATGAAAAGTTTAACCCAACAGCCTCACTAAGGAATTTCCATTTCTCTAAGAAGCGGAAATCTATGTTGACTGGATTGTTTCTGAGACAATTTGAGGATTGCCCAATTAGAATCCTTTTAATGAAAGGCTCCCAAGCTGTTGCTGTCCTTTCTCACTAGCCTGCTTGCCAGATGGCTTTTTATTCTTCCAATACTGCATGTGCTGTCCTAAACCCTACCACTAACTTCTGTTTCAGATCACCTTGCCCATATGTTTTCAATGTCTTGTTAAACTGCTAGAGATTGTCATTGCTTCAGCATTCTCCCTACTTGACCTAGGGAAATGAATTACCAAATATAAGGACTAAAAGGAACCTTAGAAGTGATTTTATTGTCAAAACCAAAATTCTTTGCTTTTTTTTAAAAAACTCAGATGTCTTAGGATTAAACAGTATTTAAGATGACAGGCACATATGAACAAAGAATGTTGTCTCTTGAAACCACATCTAAAAAAATAGAAAATTTTAAATTTATCTGCCTTCAAGTGAAAATAATCAGAGATTATGGGAGACGTTTTGTCCAAATCCATTAAGAATCGAGGGCTTCTGGGAAGAGGAAGTGTTCTCACTTAGATTTTATTTCTTCATCTATAAGACACAATGTGGTATAATGAAATGAAAATTGATTTGGAGTTAGAATACCTGAGTTGTGATCCCAGATCTTCCACTTACTAACTGTGTGTCTGAGCAAGCCGTTCAGACTTGCTAACATCTTCAGATCTCATTTTCATCATCTGTATAATGAGAATGTTAGACCAGATGATTTTTTCATTTGGTTTAAAGTTATTCGGCAGTAATTCTATAAAGCCACAATATTTACTCTGATGTGATACATTCTCTAGATTGAGGAAGCTGCCTCAATTTTTATGAATCTCTCCTATTCCACTTTAGGACTATGAAAATAGATTAGGAAAAAAGTATTAAAGTAACTCAGTTTGGTAAACCTTTGAAATCATAATTGTGCTTCTCTTTCTTTGCTCCAGCATGGCATATTTAACAAATAGAAGAATCTAGGGCATCTCTCTTAGGTACTCTCAACCCCACCCCACCCCTATATATACATATCCTCATCCAAAGAAAGACAGGTAAATGGAATAGTGATAAAAATCTCAGAGAAGTCAGGACCACAGAAACCATCTAGTATAGTCCACAGATAAAGCATGAATATTCAACAATATCCCCAAAAAGAAATATCTAATTTCCTCTTAAAGACTTACAGAAGGAACATTATCTACTGAGACAATCCATTCCAATTTTGGACAGATTTCCTTATTAGGAGGGCTTTGAAATGAAACACGCCTCCTTCTAACATCAAATCCATCATCACTTCTGCCCTAAGGAACAACTCAAGCAAAACTAAATTATTCCTCATGAGGACCCTTTAAACACATCAAGAGAGTTATGTGTATCCCTTAAAAATTTTCCTTTAAATTAAATGCTTATTATTTCTTTATCACTTAACTCAAATCAGTTGCAATGTAGACATGATTTTGAGAAGCAAAAAAGAGGAAATTAAAATACAGCACAGATAAAAAGCCTGATTGATGGGTGAAAGTGGTCTGAAGCCATAGGCTCAGAGATGTGGGTTACAAGCAGATGTAGACCAATCTGTTCTTCTTCCTGAATAAGAGAATAGAGGGTTTTTTAGGTATGGGGCATCTACACTTCTTCATACCCAGGCACACAAAATAACAAAATGCTATTGCTTGTTTTTTTTTTCATAAATAGACAATATTTCAGCTGAGTTATTCTGGAGACCTAAACACTATTTATAATGCTGTTTACATGATAAAATGTTCTCAAATTCCAAAGAAGCCACTTATAAACTAACTTTTGGAATAGAGCCGAAGTTGGAACCTAATTCCAACTGGCAAACCATACAGGATTATTAAATCTCTTCACCTTATTAATTGTTTCAATCTTAAACAAAATTTTGCAAAAAGGATGCTTTTATTTCAACTTAAGGACACACAAAAAAGGTGAAAGTAGCATTAAACCCAGGGGATCTAGGTTCAAATAGTGTCTCTATTATTCTTTATTCCTTATGTGAGCTAGGTCAAGTTATTTATAGCTTATCTCGGCCTCATTTTACTTATCAATAACATGGAGGAATTAGACTGGTTGAACTGTAAGACCTTTTCTACTTCTAAATGATAAAAAATAGTGAATCCAATTCTCTTTAGTGAGACAATGCTGGCGTTATTTCAGATTTAATGGGTCAGGGAATGCTGGCTTCTTCACCTATTTAATAGTGGAGTCTTTTAAGGAATCACTTTCACAGTTTGCCATCCAAGTATGTGTCCCCAGGAGGGATATAATCAAAGTATTTCAGATTCACAGATGACAGCTATGTGATTCTCCTGTAGTTTCACTTGCCACATTCACAACAACTCCCCAGCATGTTTTCTTGCTCCTCTTTTTACATGGTTAAGAAACCCATACTAGAGGCCACTGTCTTAGAAAGAACATTTAGATGAAAATCAGGGGAGGGCTTTCTTTCCTCTGTGATAAGGATGTCAAGCATTCAGACTGAATGGAAAGAATCATGCTGATTCTATGGCAATACACACATAAAGAAACCAGATTACAAGGCATGGCTACCCCAAGGCAGGTTTAAATTAAATTGTGATGTAGTCATCAGTCCTTTGGAGCAACCTTTCCCCTATTCATTCAGTGCATCTGGTTTGTTCACCAGACCAGAGAGGACTTGGCTATTATATGATTCCACCCCATTAAAGTTCTTCAGGCCACACAGGAGGGGATGGGGCAAGCACCAGTCAGTTTTTCATGGATGAAGGAGAATTCAATGAGGGTGAAACGTGTGATTGCAGGTGCAATACCACTTCTTTTCCAAGTAAATATATGTCGTCAGAGCCATCTCTTAAGGAGAAGCATTGTTTATGACATGTAAGGTTACATTTTAAATGACACCTATGATTTCTATAGGGCATTAGCCTTCAAAGCCAATGGAGGTTATAAGGAAGAAATCCTAAAAGCATCTGGGAAAATGATGGAGACAAACATCAGGAACACCTGTTTTCTACAACAGTAACAATAAGGTCATTAGCATGGTACAAAGTATCTGTTTTTTTTTTTTTTCTAACACAATTTATTTTTTTAATTTAATATTTTAATTTTCAATTACATGTAAAAATGTTAACATTTTTTTTAAAACTTTGAGTTCAAATTCTCTCCTTTTCTTCTTCCCTACCTGCCTCATTGAAAAAAAAAAACAAGCAATTCAAGACGGATTATACATGAGGAGTCATCCAAAACACATTTCTGTATTAGCATGGTATAAAAGAAAAGAGAAAAAAAACCTCAAGGAAAAAAAAAAAAAGTTTAAAAGCAACCATGCTTCATTCCATATTCAGACACAATCAGTTTTTTTTGTCTGAAGATGGATATCATATTTTATCACAAATCCTTTAGAGTTCTATTGGATCATTGTTTTATTGAGAATAGCTGTTGTTATTCTCCTTTTTTGAAGAGAACATCACAGGTGATCCCATGTATGCAAGTGAATTGGATTTAAGTGAGAATGGATTGTGAAAAAGTCACGATTCTTACCCTCTCTGCCAGAGTCATCTGGGTCCTAAGTCATTCACAGGTAATCATTTTACAATAGTCTTATTACTTTTTACACTGTATATTTCACTTTACATCAGCTTATGTAAGTCTTTCCAGTTTTTCTGAGCACATGCTGTTCATTATGAGAAATAATATTACATCACAATCACATAGCACATTTCTCAACTGATGAACATCTTCCCAATTTCCTACTTCCTGCCATCATAAAAGAGCTATCTATCTATCTATATGTCTTTTTCCCTTTGTTTTTAATCTATTTTTGGTTACAGACCTATTAGTGGTATTGCTAGTTCAAAGCACATGCAGTTTTAGTCTTTTGGACAATAGAATTGGGAGTTATGGAATTTGACTATAAAGTTCCTGGGAGTTTTCATTTGGGAATGTCTTTCAAGCAGGAATCATTAGATTGTTTCAATATCTGTTTTACTTCCCAGTTCTACAATATTAGAGACATTTTCTTTAATAATTTCTTGAAAAATGATATCTAGGCTCTTTTTTAAAGCTATGGCTTTCAGGTAGTCCAGTAATTTTTAAATGACTTTTCTGGAACTGATTTTCCAGGTTAATTCTTTTTCTAATAAGATAATTAATGTTATCTTCTATAAATTTATGCATTATTTTGGTTTTACTTTATTGTTTCTTGATTTTTCATAAGGTTATTAGCTTTCATTTGTTCAATTCTAATTTGTAAGAAATTATTTTTTTCAGGGAGCTTTTGAACTTCTTTTTCTATTTGAACAATTCTACTTTTTAAGGAGTTTTTTTTTTCAGTGAATTTTTGTTTCTTTCTCTACATTTGACCAGTTCTGTTTTTCAAGTCATTTTGTTCCTCATTAGCTTTAGTATCTCTTTTGTTGTTTTACCTATTCTGTTTTGTAAAGTGTTCATTCTTTTTGTGTGTGTGAGTGTGTGTTCTTTATTAAGCCATTGACTTGTTTTTGATATTTTCCTGCATTGCTCTTATTTCTTTCCTCACTTTTTCTTCTTCCTCTTTTATCTGATTTCTAAATCCTTTTTGAATTTTTTCATGGCTTGAAACAAATTCATATTTTTGTTGGAGGCTTTGGATGTTGGCTGTTTGACTTTACCTTAGTGTCTTTTGATTTTCTTTATCCACATAGTAAGTTTATATGGTCGGAATTATTTTTTTCATCTTTTGCTCATTTTATTCTATTTCTAATCTTTTAACTCTTTGAAAGTGGGGCTCTATGGTAGAGGACACACTACCTAAACTTCCAATGTTTTGTATAGCATTTTTGGAGATATTTCTAGGGACCTGTAGTTTTCAGTTCCTCCAAGATGGTATGATCTAAGAAGAGGTGTTTGTTATTTCCTTGGCCTATGTCTGGTCTGTAAATGATCATAAGCAATCATTTTTATCCTTGAACTGTGATAAAGTCATCCATTCTACTATGACCAGAACTTTGATGTGTTAGTGCTCCTTCTCATCCTGGGATTTCCATCCAAGACAGAGACCCAGATCTGAGTATGGCAGAGCAAGAGTGTTCTGCCCCCCAATGCCAGGAAAGAAACCCTCTAATCTCTTTTTGATCATTTCTACTTTCTTATTGTCCTTGCCTGTGCTCCACTCTCATCCTGATACTATGGACTTTTCCTATTTACATTCTAAGTTGTCTTTTTCTGGAAATTCATTTTACTCTGTCTTTCTGTTTTATGGTATTATTTAATGGTGTTTGGAAGCATTTGGGGGAGAGCTCAAGAGAATTTCTGTCTTTTCTCTACCATCTGAGCTGCTCCTTAGGTGTTTTTTTTTCTAATTTAAAAACACAAGGACTTTCATACAGATCTGTCTCCAAAGTATACCTGATCTAAAGTCTGAAGTTAACAATATATTTAGTGATAAGTCTAGCCCAACAGACACTTAATGGATACACTCCACAACAATCCTTCTCCAAGCTTGACCAGCATGCACATAACTTTCCTCATTGCCCTTTGTACTCATTTAAGAAAAATGAATATTATTTTGACATGGCAAAAAACTTATTTTTAAAGCTAATAGTGATTAAATTAGCAAAAGCAAGTCAATTCAATAAAGGAATGATAAATAAGGTATCAGGTTTTTCAAGGACATTGTTTCATATCTTATCATTTTTAGATGGAGAAACATTCTCTATTTCTAATGGTGAAAAATTTAGTTTAAAAATGGTAGAGGCAGTTTTCAAATCTTCCACTGAAAGCTATTTATATGTATAAAAAGGGTCGTGCCTCTGACTAGTTACTAATGAACTCTATGTCTATGGAAGACACCTCCTCAGCAATGAAGCAACCTTAGTCATAGGTTCAGCCAGAGTGTAAACTGCTATTTCTGCAGAAATGAATTTAGGCAGTATAAGATCCAATCCTCTGCTCTAAATACTTCTCTATATTCACCTCTACCAGAACCCCTAAAAACATATTAGGGGGGAAACAATGGCTAGACTACATACTACTGTGCTCTGTTTAATGCTGACTATTATATCTGTGTGTCATGTATTATATTTGACTCTTGGGATCTCTTGAAATTTAAAGAAATATTCGCAGATCATTTCTTATCTATAGGAAAATGGACCAGACACCAAAAAGTTCAGCAGACTAGATGGGTTAAGAGAATCTAGGGGAGAAGAGTTTATAATTAGGACTGAAAAAGGAGAGTGAAATTTTTTTCCAAAAAAATTTGCAAATTGGGTTTTTGACATCACAAGCCAAACATTATTCTGATACCTATCATGCTTTATTAAAACAAAGAATCATCATGACAAAGATTTGAGAATAGGACATAAAATGAAGAAGACAAGAAGTTTATGTCTTATCTCTGACACATATTGATTCAGGAACTGAGCAAATCACTAAAAAGTTCCAGTGCTCTTTGAGATTATGTTGTAAGGTTACAAGGTAGTAAAGTGACTACATGAAGTAGTGAAAGAACTCTGGGAAATTCCCATACTAATGGATTCACATCCTCGTCCATACCAGCTAGAGAGTAACCCATACAAAGCATTTGAAATGGAACCTGCTCTCAGCTATTCTTAGGTAGTTGGCTGCAGCTGTTGCTTTGCATCTGTCTTTAGGTCCCAATATTGAACGCAGAGGAGCACTTTTATTCTTAATAAGTGATTGGAAATCAAGTCTTCATGACTTTGAGTGCCTGGCTTGTGCTGTCAGTAATCCTAGTTTGTACATTTTAAGGAAAATACTTTCACCTGTTGTTTAATTATCTTTTCTACTCCACATCCCTGGTATATATAATCTCACTCAGACCACTGACTTTTTTTGGTGTTCTGATACATAAACATATATTCTCTCCCTTTCTCCCTTCATTCTATTTTCTCCCTCTACCCTCTCCTTCTCTCATTCTTCTTTTTATCCATACAACACAGTTTTCAAATCTCTAATTTAGTATTATATGTATATTCAGGTATATCATGCACTATATATATATATATATACACATTTATATATATATAGTAGCTTATATACATATCCATTTAAGATTGAAACATAAAATAAAATGTGATTCAAGGAAGCAGCTTGGCATCATGGAATGTTTACATTTCATTGAAGCATTCCATGTGAACTTAGGGTAAAATTTGTACTTCTTTGAGTTTAATTTTCTTCCTTCCTTTCTTTTTTCTTTCCTCCCTCCCTCCCTCTCTTCTTTCTTCCTTTCTTCCTTTCTTCCTTCCTTCCTTCCTTCCTTCCTTCCTTTCTTTCTTTCTTTTCTTCTTTCTTTCTTTCTTTCTTTCTTTCTTTTTTCTTTCTTTCTTTTTTCTTTCTTTTTTCTTCCTTCCTTTCTTTTTTCTTTTTTCTTCCTTCTTCTTTCCTTTATTTATTAATCCTTCCTTCTCTCCTTCCTGCCTTCCTTTCTTTTTTCTTTCTTTTGCTCCTTTGTTCTTTCTTACAATTTTTTTAATTTTTTAATTACAAAATTTTTTAATTTAAACTACATGTTTTCTTAGGTTGCTTCTAGCTCTAACATTTTCATCATGGATCAAACCGATGAACTTGGAAGCCCACGGACCATACGTCTCTCCACTAATAGAACTGGAGATCTGTAGAATATAAAACATATAGATTAAACTTAATGGTGGAAAAGAGGAGGATAGAAATGACTGGATACACTTCTCTTTCTAACTCATTCATGTTTGTATTTGTATATTAATAAGGTCAAATTTTCTGCCTCTTTAACCCATCTTGCATCTCATAGAAGGGAAAATGACAGACAGTTCCTAAAAGATCTGTAATGTATATAATTTGCTCTAGTTTGAACAACAAGGTCACTCATACCCCAGCAGGAACCCTGTTTAAAATCCATGTAACTAGACAACGTGAGGCAGGGCACAGATGTTTATGCACATTGTATGATGCTTTCGGGGAATGGAACTGGTGGATAAGAAGATGGGGGTAATTGCTTTTTGAGGTCCCTTATGGATCCTATCTCTGTTATGTTTCTTCATTAAAGAAACCATGTTTATTTAATATACAGTATTACTAGTTAGTTTGCTTGTAATGAGAATTTGGGAATCTAAGCAAAGTAAATTAACAACACTCTCAGCCCTTTCCCTCTACGTCCTACCACTGCCCTATATTTTTAACATCAAAATTCTTCCAAGCAAATCATGATTCAAAAGTTGCCTTTTTGAGGATCTCCTGCCAAACACTGTAGCAAGGAAGATAAAAGAGAAAAGGGAAACTAATACTGCCTTCAGGGAATTTACATTCAAGCAGGGCAGTCTCATGTACATACATAAGATTATATAGCAATTTTACAAAATGAACTCAAGGTAGTTTAGGGAGAAAATGTATTAGCATCTAGGAGAAACAGGAAAGGCTTCATATAAAATCTCATCCTCAGACTGAGTTTTGATAGAAAGTAGGGAATTTAAGAGTCAGAGATTAGGAGGCAGAGAATTCTTGACATAGGACAAAGTTAGTGAAAATGCAAGGAAAGGGAGAAATGGAGCATCATATAGGCCGGCTTGGCTGAACTATAGATTCTCTATGACTATGGATCACAAAATAATATAATCTCAAAATCATTAGAAGTATGGTCCCCCAAGGACAAGGTAAAGACATGTGATGGACAAAATAAATAAGTTGTTGTATGTTGCGATGTTGCAAGGTATTATTTGAACAATAAAAATGGTAGAAACAATATCATACAAAAATATAGGGTCAAACTTTAGGTTTTAATAGCTTAAAAACTGTGCTAAGACTCTTTGGTACACTTGTTATATTACTGGACAAGGAGGAAGAGCCATTCAAATAGCCAAAACTGAGAAATAACATGAAAAGTTTGAGTACTGTATTGTACCAACAGAATCTTAAAAGATCTGAGAAAGTACTGAACTCATTGGATAAAGAACCTCCTTTCCCTTCAGACAATTGGTAGCAAAAGATGAGAGAATAAGATTTGCCCAAGATAAGATCTGTGGGATTATGACATAAACTTTGGGGGAAAGAAATAACATCAATGAGATCACATATTTACTTAAGTAAGATAAAATAGTTTAAAATATTATGGATTGTCTAGGAATCTATCCATTTTAAATAATATTCTTTATGTGGGGAAATATATTCCATGTATCAAATAAACAACTTGTAAATTAGCTTTTAGAAAAGAATATGTTTTCTAAGTTAAGAATTTTCCAAATAATAAAAATGTATTTTGTTTGCTAAGCAGTATGCTTAGTAAGCAAAGAAAATAGTATTGTGTCCTTGCCTCTTTCTCCAGCATTTCACTTGATGCCATTTTTCCTCATTTTCTAGGCATACTTTAACTAAGATTTTCTTTGATGGGGGATGGTAGTTTATAGGAGTATCTAGACAGTCCACATGTCTGCTTGAAACTATATACTTCTAATAAATACCTCTTTATAGTGTTTATGTTCTACTAAGACTAATACTAAGTTATGCTTGAAAGTTTTATTAGCTTTGTCTAGTCAGTGGGTGATTCAAATAGTGAGTACTGGATTTGAATATGTTGAATGGTACTTTTAAGCCCTAAAAATGAAAAAGGTCCTTTCCTTGATATCTCACTTAATTAGTGGGAGATGCATTTCCACATGAGTGATCTAGCTTCTTCTTCAAGGGATTGATTGTATTGTTTCCAATACCCTTCTCTGTTTTGTTCTTGCTGTTAGATTGGATAGTTAGATAATATGTAGTTTTTCACCCTCTAATGGACCAAAGTATATAATTGATTTCCTCATGATCTGATTTTAGATTTAAAGATGCATCATTAAAAAATAATAATACAATTTTCTCTATCTAAAAAAAAGATTGGTATTAAAGCAATAAAATTATCAGATTATTTGAATGGAAAGAATGAGGTTAACTAGCTCCCTAGTTGTAATTACTCCAAGAGAAGGCAAATGAGTATAGAGAGTGAGGCAGAGAGGAAATGCTACCAGGTGACAAGATAAACCTTATAATGAGTTCATACATCTTTCCTCCATTCTTGTCCTACTCTAATGTCTAATTATGCCTTGAAAATAAGCCAGGTTTCTCAAACACTATTGCATGTCTAACAGGTTCTACCAAGCTAAACAATCTTTTAGGACATAACTAAAAAAGTACTGGCTTCTGTCAAAACTGAGAAACAACATTGCTCCTGACAGAGTGGCTTATACTTAGAATGTTGGCCAGAAAATAGCATTTTTTTGGCATTGGATACTTAAGAAAGATCACCAATTAATGAATGAATGAGTGAGTGAGTAAATCACTGGATGAATGAAAGAGGATTTTTGAGAGACCTTTATTAAGTAGTCATAGCAAAGAACTTTATTTTTGTCACCAAAGTATTAAAGCACACTTCATTTCCACCTGTTGAACTGGAAACAATTTGGTATTACTGTATCTGGAAGGATGCTATCTTATCTAAATTTGCATTTTATTTTGTTTTAAACTTGAGTGCTGGGGATGATTGCAGAGTCTTAACACCGGTAATGAACAAGGACTGCTCCTTTTAGATAACACTTAAAACTTGTTTTCTAAGGTCTTTGAGTGACCCCAATGGAAAAGAAAATCCAGCTGCTAGACATCTTCTGTGTCTTTTAGAAATAGGTTCTCATTCTTAAATGGTTATCTCATCACCTATGGCAGGGCTCAGAGGAATGTAATAAAGTACTTGAAAAGCTCTTGAGAAGTCAGTAAAGCCATCAGCTTTGGGAAGAAAATTTAAAACTTTTTTGCCATTACCTAGATAATATCATTGAATCAAGAAATCACAGATCTTGAGAGTTGGAAGGATTTCAAGGACTGCCTAGATCAACCTATACCTGAATAAGAATCCTCTCTACAGACAATTTGACAAGTAGCCATCTAGACTCTGCTTGAAGGCCTCAAGTGAGGAAAAACCTACTACCTCTTGAAGTAGCTCTGAAAGATAAGAAGTTTTCCTAAATTTATTACTTTATATCTCCCATTGTTCCCCCTCTGCCTTCTAGGAGGACAAAATGAAACAAGGCTATTTCCTCTTTCAAAATTACATGATTTTAAATACCTAATGAAGGCAATCCCTCCACATTCTCACCTTTTCAACTCATCTTCATTAGGCACAATTTAATATCATGGTTCATATTGCTTTTTTACCATCTTTTTTTGCCATATTCTGCACCATATCAATATCTTTCTTCAACTCTGACAACCAAAACTGCTCAGCACAGAAAATAGGAGGTTTTTATCTTCCTTCTTTCTAAAAACTTTGTCTGTTTTAATGCAACCTAAAATTGTATTAGTTGTTTAGTCACCATATCAAACTGTCAACTCACATTATACTAGCAGTCCAGTAAAATCTCTACATCTTTTAAAGATAAACTGGTAACATTTGCCCTTTTGTTGTTAGTATTGTTCATATTATTGTCATTGAATTAATGAAAGTCATTTTTGCACATAATTGAAAAAAAATTGCAAATACAATTCAGTTATTATTTGTTGTCGCCCAAAATCATTGGCCTTACTCTTCTGGATGCTTATCATTTCTTTATCCTACTATATTGTGCCTTAGCCTAGGAGAATATCATTTCTCTATAGTTAATGACTATTTTCCTGAATTTAAGAAAATATGCATATATAAATGCAAATTTAGAAAACAAATTATTTTAATTATTTCTTTTCCTGAAAGATTCTTAAACTTAAAAATAGTGAGCTTTCCTAAGACATTTAAAAGATGGTTAATTCATGGCTGTAGAAGGAAAATTTATTTTAAATATATAAAGTTATTATAAAATACAGAAAACTATTATCTAAATTGTAATTCTAAGTGAAATTGCAATGTAAGACAATTTTTTTATTAAACTAATTTATTAAACTGACCATACTAATACAACTATTTTCCTAATTATTAGGTGCTCAGTACCTTTGAATTTTCTCTATTAATCAGTGTATTAAGTGATGCTTTGAGGAAAGGATCAGTGAATTCATTTACACTAAAGAGTAAATGACTGATAGAGCTTAATAAACACTAAATTGTGTTTGTATTTTAACAGTGAGTAAGAAAGAAAAAAACTGAATTTGAAAGATTGGTGTTATAATGGAAGAAATAGTGTATATGATGATAGGGTAGGGTTTTTGTGTAGAAGTAGCCATTTTGGCGTTCCTGAAATCAAATTACGTAGGCTGTCACATGTGCATAAAACTTGTTTTACAAATTATGTATTTGGAAAGCAAAGTTTGAAGTGAAATTTATTTATGGTTCTCCTATAAAAAGCGTTTTATGAGAAGGAAACATAAGGAGAATAAATAGAAGAATTGTTCAACATTAAATTTTTCATTAGTATTATTCATGTAATAGATACCATTCAATATGTCTTCCTTTCCTTTGACATATGGAACAAAATTTATTGATGTAATTGAGTTAAGTGACTTTCCTAAAATTTTTGCAACTGATCACGGGCAGACCTATAAAGGAAAGCCAAGTCTCTAAGACATCCATGTTTTCTTAGCTTTTCTCTTCCTATTCATTGTATTTCCTTATCTATGAATTAAATTTTGTACTGTTGTGGGTCAGCATAACAGTCAAAAAGTGAAAAATAATAAGTTATTTTTACTGCAAGCAAGACAAAACTATAGTATATATGTGTTATAATAGTATATAAATGTGTGTGTAAACACATGTGTGTGCTGAGAGGGAGGAGATAAAGTTAAAAGAAAGGAGGGAGAGAGGGGGGAGGAGGGAAGGAGGGAGAAGAAGATGGAGAGAGGGACAGGGAAAGGGAGAAGGACAAGAACAGGGGAGAGAGGGAGAAAGGGAGGGAAGGGGAAAGAGGAGGAAGAGAGAAAAGAGAGTTGGGCTTTCTGGAAAAGAGGCTAGTGTTGAAGTAAAGCTAACTAGGTTGATGAGTAAAAGTCCACTGTTGACTGTCATATATCTTGAAAAAGTAGCTACTTCCTTACTAGTCAACCAACTAGTTGTTTTACAAATAAACATCACAGTGCTGTCCACATCACAGTGCTGAAACTAATATTTTAGTGACCACCAGTGATTTCTTGATAATCAAATGTAATAACTTGGTCCCTTTATTCTCATTGAATCCTCTTTAGCATTTGATATTGCTGACTAACCCTTTCTCTTAATACATTTTCCTCCTTTGATGTCAGAGAAACTATATGTTCCTGGTTGTCTTTTTATTGCTGTAATCCTTTGTTGTCCTTCTTTTTCCAAGCACTTATCTTCCTTCTACCTTTGACCTGCTTTTCTTTTCTCTATATTTTCTTCTTTTTTAGTACCACATCTTTCATAGCTTAAAAATATTATTTCAATGAAAATAGCACTAAAATTTATCTTTCTAGCTTTGTCTTCTCTCCAGAATCTCAGGAGAACATCTTTGAGTATAGGACATCTTACCATTAGAATCTCATTGTCACCTCAATTTCTATGTATTCAGAATGAATTTCGCTATATTTTCCACAAATTTTAACACTTTCCTCCTATTACATCCTCATTTTCACTCAGTGGAAGCTAATCCTCCACATACTAAAACTTAGCTTCATTCATCATTCTTTCCTCTACTCCATTATCCACATCTAATCTCTCACATCTTACATTCAAGTTCACCTTTATATTTCCACTGTCATCACTCACACAAGGCCCTCAGTCCCACTGCCTGAACTATTTTAAAGTCTTGCTTTTCTTCCCTCTCTGTGATCCCCATTCCTACTTCAAATATATCCTTTATATTTCTTTATGCATAAATCTGGTAAACTGATATTCCTCATGGACATAATGTGCTTTGTGTTGGTGGAGACCATGGCTGTGGGAAAATTCACACTTTTCTTACCATAGGCCCTGTATGTAAGAGATATTTAATGTGTTGGATGAATTTGGTCGTTCTTGAATTTTAATAAACATTCATTGGATACCTAATGTGCAGTTAAATGTGAATAGTATTGGGCCTGGAGTCGATAAGATTCACTTCCTGAGTTTAAATCTAGCCAGAGAGACAGACTTGCTAGTTGTGTGATCCCAGGCAAAACATTTACTGTTTGCCTCAGTTTCCTCATTTATAAAGTGAGGGAGAGAAGAAAATGGTAAATGACTTTAATATCCTTGCCAAGAAAACACCAAATGGGATTATAGAGAATTGGATGTGGATAAAAAAATGACCAAACAAATGTACCTATTATCTCAAAACACTAATCAATGGGTGTTAAGTATACAAAGAAACAATAGGACACTTTCTTTACCCACAAATATCTCAAATATAATTGAGAGGAGAAATATGATGGGAAGAAAAGTATCACCAATATATAATATAGGGTAAAATTTGAAAAGAGGAGGGAAGAGATGCAAAAAGACAATATGTTAAATTTGAAGGGAGTAAAAGATCATTTCTACTTCAAAGCACTTTTGAACTACAGCCTGTTTAGAAAGTCATTGCCTTTATAAAGTAGAAATGGCATTTTAAATAATTTACATTTTGTTTTTCATATGGAGTTTACATAGGTCTTTGAATGTAATATGAAATGCAATCAACATTTTACTTCATATGGAAAATGAGATCATGTGCTTGCTAATTCTCAAGTTACTCCTAATGAATGTGACATACTGTTTTAATATAGGTCAACATAAACTTCTATTTTCTACTAAAAATTAAGCATATTGAAGGACACTATTAATAAAAAGTTTCACATTTTGTGTTATGGAATCACAGACCTTCAGAACTAAAATGGAAATTTGAATTTATTCTCTAATGTTTTAGACAAAGAAACTGAGGTGAAATGATTTACTATTTGGTGTTTTAAAATCACCACTTCATCTTGAAGTATAAATAGATATGCAAAATAAATTTAGTACTTTCCTGAACCACAAGCATATTCTTATTTACCTAATAGGTGGAATGAAATGAAATCTAGAAAACCAGTTTTCTTGAGTGAAAAACCATACAATTCTCCAAAATTTAAAAAGAATCAGGTTAACTGGGGACCAAGAAGCCCATGAAAAAGCACTGTATTCGTCATCACTTGACATGATTATATTTACAAACTCATTGAGAACTCAATTTTAGAATATGACCCTATGTTCAAAAATCATTCTCAGTGGAATTGACTTCTTTTTCTCAAGGGTAAATGAGAGTTAACAACACAGAAAGCCTGATGGTATTTGGTAACCTGTGTTATCATCAAACAGACAAAGGGTAGATTGAGTGACAACAGTGTCAGGCTTTGGTGCAGGTACTTATTTGTACCATCTGGACTAGCAAATGGTTTTATTTTTTTATTTCTCCTCTACCAATCTACTGACATCTCGAAAGCTGCCTCTTGAAATTTGACAGCTCACTGCTGATCTATGTTAGCAACTACTTGACCCTTTGTTTTGGGATGAGTATCTTTCTCTTTGCTGTTAATCTGTTCTGCATCACTTCTCACAGCGGCCCAAGGACTATAGAAATATTATTAAAATTATCAAATTATAAAGTGTTTAATGTCTTTTCCCTTAATGGTTTCTGGGTGATGTTGGCTAATGTTCACAGTGGGGAAGAGCAATTAGCAAGTTCAGTAATTATTATCTCTTTAAAAAAAGTTCAGTCTAGCAGAGGAGTAAAAAAATTTTTTTTAGAGCTTGGAGTCAGAAGAACTGGGTTCGAATTTCATTTGGAAAAATATATTTAAACTCTCTGAAGTTTGGTTTCTTTACCTTTGGTAAGGGCAAACAGGAAACTGTCTCTACCAATGTAGATTGGTAATACTTCTTCTATTCATAGTATTTGAAAGTTACTTGGGAGACACTGACAGGGAAGTTGACTCACCTAGGATCGCACAGTTAGCATATATCAGAAATCAGGCTTGAACATAGACCTTGATTCAAGGCCTATTTCCTTACCAATTGTGTCATGTTGCCTCTAATTACCCACTTATATGATTTAAGAGGAACATGTCTCAAAGAGAGTCTCATAGCAGGTGCTGGCCAAGGGGTGACTAGTTTTGGAATAACACCAATAATTTTGGGAACTTCCTTAACCTTACCTTAAATAAATCTTAAATTACCTTTGAATAACTCAAAAAAATCACTAGCACTTTTCAAACGATCAGAAGAATGAAAATAATGTAATTTTTTTTTCCTTTTATAATAGCTTTGATAAACTAACCTAATCATTCTTTCCCTGTGCTGCTCCAAAGAATCATTTTTTTTTTTTTCTTTATGGTCTTCCTTCTACTTGGCTCTTTCTCCCTACACATGGTGCCTCCAGAAACCCTAGGTTTGCTTCCTTCTTTGAGATTCATGTGAACTAGGAACTCCAAGTAAACTAAATTTACTTAAAACTGAGTAAAAGACATAGCAGGGCTCTAGATATTACTGCCAACTGCACTTTTTTCCATTTTTAAATTACCAATTTGGAATCTTCCTTTGAAAAGTTCTTTCCAGAACTAGAGGCAGACTTAATTTTTATTCTAATTGTGTGTGTGTATGTGTGTGTGTGTGTGTGTGTGTGTATGTAATCTGTAATATATATATATATATATATATATATATATAATCTGATCCTGAGCAATTCACTTAGCCCCAATTGCCTCAGGGGGAAAAAAAGAGGGTAAAATAATTTCTTCTTCCTTTAGAAACTTTTTGGAAAGTAGAATGTCTTTGTTTTATAAGCTTCCTAAAATCATTCTCTGAACTTTTAAAATTTGTGGTTTTGAGGTAATATGGGAAAGGATACTTGGATGAAAAAGCCAAATTCAGCTACAGAAAATCTTAAATACATGTTATATATGAAGTCCTACAAAAATTCCTGTAATTCTGTAGTTGAATTTTAAACATAAGTTCATGAATAGGGCATTTACTCTTTTCCATAGAGATTAAATTACAATGGTTTTTATCTAACAAATATGTTAAAGATTCTCAATCATGATCATTGAATCTACAGCTAAATGGGTTGATTTGCATATACTATCAACCCATTACATTTGTGTGAAAGTGAAATAAAACCACCAAAATTTTATTTCTTGATTAGAACCTGAATAAGTTAAGTAGAAATGGCTTCAAAGTCTCAGTTACCCTTCCCAATTTGCAAAATTGGTCCTTTTTTCCCCTTTTATGATAATAGATGGATGGATGGATGGATGGATGGATGGATGTCTGAATATAATGTTGTCTTGGGTTAAATGGAATAATACTTCCAGTACTCTCATGAGTTTAACTTATAGCTTACAACATCAAATAATTTGTGATGATAAATACCTCTTCCAAGCAGATATCCCTATAGGAACACCAATTCAACACCTGAAGGTTCTTAAGTTAATATATGGACTCAGCCTTATGGCAGCTTTAAGGGACAATCAAGACCAATATAACCATGTGCTTCAATTTACCATCCTCTAGGATTCTTGGGTCGCACTGATTAATTTTCCCTGTTCTTTCTTCCTTCCAAACTACACACTGGACTTCCAATTCTTATTACATTACAGATTAAATGAAACTCCCCTTCACTATGTCAGAGAAAGAGTTTTTGGTAAACACTAAAGTATTATTGAAATATATATGGTCATCTCTCCTTTAAAACTTTTTCTCCCTCCTTTTGCAAATTTATTTCAATTTCCTAATTTGTATTCATACTATTTTTTTTCAAAAGAGAATACAAGCTCCTTGAATACAAGGATTACCTTTTTTCCCCTTTTATATTTCTGGTACCTAGCCAAGTGCCTTAAATATACAGGCACTTAGTAAATCATTGTGTGTTGATTATTCTTGAATTACATTATTATCAAGGAGATTGTGATTCTTTGTATAAAAATGTCTATGACAGAATACACATGTACCTGTTCAATGTTATATTTGGTCATTATGGTCCTGACTTTTGTCCTTTCCATATGCTACATATTTAATAAACATATTTTAACTGATGGCCTTCCAATTTTGAACCACAATTGAAACTGAGATAACTTAACAAAGGGATATAGAATTTATCCTTTATGTTATATTGAAAATGCATGTATTACCTATAATTATATATTTATATATCATTATTGTAGATAGAATTGTAACATCCTTGAAGGCAATCGTTCTTCATTTTTGTTGTTATATCCCCTACATATAACAGATATTTATTAAATATTTGTTAATTGTTAATTGATTGATTATTAGTTTATCTGTTTCTTCATTCCAGGTATGATCCATAAATATTAAAAAAAAAATGTAAAACAGAATTAATATGGACTGCCATCTTTTTTCCTCTCCATTGTATACAAGAGATTTCTCTGTCCATCAGATTAGAATGTTATAAGCAGCCTCAGCATAGACATTAATAGTAATCTAATTGTACCACCTTATTTTATGAATGATGGAACTATATCCTTAGAGAATTTAAGTGATTCATTTTAAAAGTCATTGCTTAAGAAATAGTATAGAAGAGGAGTCTGTGGATATTTCACTTTGTATGTGCTTACTTTGACATTGCAGAAGATAGAAATCCTTATGCATAGTTGACTGATAAAGATCTAATAGCATTGACAAAAGCATGTGGCTCATTGAGTGAGTTGCATATTGGTTTGTTTAATATATATTAATAGATAATTGTGAGGCAATGAATATCTGAGTCTTTGTTACCAAGATACTGTTGTGAATGGGTTTTAGGTGCACTTTCTGCCTTGTCATTAGCCAGGGAGAGTCAAAAACATGATCTTTCAGTTTCATATGATTTCCCCAGCAAATTAGAAGTGCCATTAAATCTGATGGATCAGTAGCCACTTAATCAAAACTCTTATCTTTCAATGCTATAAAGATAAACTGCAGTACACATGACAGTAGAGTTTTATCAATAACCTTCAGCACATATAAAGGCTAAGGAAAAAAGATATGATCAAAGAATAGAAAACACAGCTGATTTTATCCATTTTATTTATAGTTTTTTCTCTCACAGGAGGAAATCAAGTAAAAGAAAAAAAATATCAGACGTATATTATAATACTGATCCATAAGACTACAGATTAATAGTATGCAGTCCTTTATTCATATAATTAAGATATTAATAATGAAATGTGTGGAAACTAGATTCATACATATGACTTATTTTCATGCATGAGAGAAAATAGAATATGCAATTATTAATGACTTTGTTCAATTTCCTCTCATCCTTAATGAAATTCTTCTGTCTTGCTTCATCATTTTCTTTTCAAACTTTGAATAAAATGAAGAAGTATGAACATGAAATAATTGTCCTCTTAACTACCTTTCATTCTTCACTGGAATGTTATAAAATGTTATATCCATGTAAGTGCAAGATCAAATTAAGAACTCCTGCTTGCACAGGTAAAGAATGGGATTTGCAAGTGCTTTGAGGCTTCAGAAATGGCTCTATTATGGCCCTCAGTCAAGCTTAAAGTTTGGCCTTTAGCTAGCTATTTGTAATTTCAAAAAGTGAATATCAGAATCACAATTAAGAAAAGAAAAGTAGTCAACTTTTAAAACAAGTCCCAGGAAACAGGCAATATATAAATATAAACATTTGGTTGACTTATTTTTAAAAGAAGAAAGTCATGCTAGAATTCTTTAGGGACTCTTTATGTGATCTGTATACATAGAAATACACAAATATATGTGTATATACACACACAAACATTTATATAATATTTTTCTTTTAGTAATAGAGTTACTATCATGTTAATAATCACTCAAATATATTCCTGAAAGAAAAATTAACATATCACATCTCAACAAAATTAATTCTGTTTTCAATAGTTTCATTTCCCTAATTGCTCATGCTTTTGCTCTCTGATATTAATTAAAAACTAGTAGTTGCTTTAGAGAACCCCAAGATTCAAGACTGTAATTGTGTTGTCATTATGATGTGAAAAATCTGTGGAAGGGCAACAGCATCAAACAATGCTTTAATCATCCCCTCCCCCTTAATTTATCATACAACTACAATTTATAAAATCTTTAACTTCCAGCATCAAAGCAGATTCTCAAAGTAGAGGAAACTTGATATTTCTTTATTTATTCATTCCAATTCAAAAGATGAGAAAATTGAGGACAATTATGTGACTTGCTCAAGGTTGTAACATATTTGGAAGTTCCAGAAAGTTAGAAGGAAGTCTCTGCATTAAACAAGTGAGCACAAAGAGGGAAGTGTTTGGTCTGAAGACTGAGGCTCAGAAAGGCCAGAATCACAACTTCTGAGACACTGTCCAAAATTCTGTGCTCATGTTAAAAGAAAGGAATGTGTATAGGGAGGGAGGGAGGCAGAGAGAGAGAGAGAGAGAGAGAGAGAGAGAGAGAGAGAGAGAGAGAAAGAAAAGGAGGGAGGGAGGAGGGTGAGAGGGAAATATATATATATAATATAATATAATATATATATAATATAATATAATATATATATAAATATATATATATATAATATAATATATATAATATATATATAAATATATATATACTCCTCCCAGTTCATATCAGAATATCTAATTTTATCATTTTATCAGAATGATATTCTGATAAATTTCCACAGTGAGAATTCTCCCCTAAAATATAGAGCATCTTCTGGAACTTGAGGCCCCGAAGGGCTAAGAGATTTTTCTGGAGTCACATAACTCATCTATAGAGTATAAGCATGGTTTTTAGAAAGAGCTACCCAACTTTCTCCTCTACCCTCCTTGATGAACATCTATATAAAAGCATCCAGCCATCAGCAGAACAACAGTAACAAATTCTAGAACTTAAATGAAAACCTTTTTAGGGAGGGATCTTCATAAGTGCAATTTAGGATTAATTGTCAATCGTATTTCATGGGAAAGCACTAGGGCACTTTAAATCAATAACACCACCAGTAAAAATAACCAGCTGTTATTGGCTAGTGTTTTCTGGTTTACAAAGCACTTATTATCTTATCTGAGTCTTAGAACCACCTTTTCAAACATGTTGAAAGACTTGTCTGGAATCCTATAGACACTAAATGCCGGAGACAGTATTCAAGCTTGTATCTTTCTGACTATAGTTGTATTACCCTCTCCACTGAAATGCTCCCGTAATTGTTTACTACTTAGTATAATAGAAGAAATAAGAAGAGTTGGCACTGTTTCTACACATGTAAAATGGAGATAGCAATGCTGGCTGTGTGAGTAAAGAGGCTGGATGTTTGTCAAGTACCCTAAAGTCCTGTACGAATTTCATAATCAGTTAAAAACAAGAGCCAATCCATTAGCAACTCTCTGAACTTAAGTCAAAGGGGGAAGTCAAATTTCTACTGATACTTCAAAGTCCTTTGATTTCTAGGGGGTGCCTTATTCCAAGACCAACTTAATTCACAAACCCACTACGCTTTTTTGTTGTTGTTCAATCATACCAGATTTTTCCCGACCACATTTAGTGTTTTCTTGGCAGAGATAATAGAGTAGTTTGCCATGTCCTTCTACAGCTCATTTTACAGATGAGAAAACTGAGGCAGCCAGAGTTAAGTGACTTGCCCAGGTTGCTAGTAAGTGTCTAAGGTCAGATCTGAAGTGAGGAAGAGGAGTCTTCCTGATTCCAAGCTTGACACTCTACCACTATGCTTTATTATGATGCTTTGTAATCTTGGATTGGGGTGGAATGGGGTTAATGGACCTCCCAAGATATCAGGGACTGTTCCTTCGGGTAGGAAAAAAGTACATGTTTACAAATTCTTTCATAGATTTTTTCATGAAGTTTGGCATTTATTGCTATCATTTCCAAAGATTATTCTGATAAAGGGTCCATAGACAAGAAGTCTGTGAGATAAGAAGGCTAAGATCTGTCATTTTAATATATGTTGTAAGGGAGGGAAAAACATCATTTAAAGGCTAGTCTTTGCTAAATAAGTTTCTTTGAATTTAGTTAAGCTAGTCATCTCTTGGACGTCTGCTGATCCTTTTTTAGTTTGTTAGGATGGACCACAATTTTTACATCCTTGACAATCGTTTGGAAAATCCAGTGTCAACTTTCTCCCTAATGAAGAATCAGATGAAGTCCCTCTCCCCTCACCCTTTCTGAACCTGTGATTTCATCAGTGAAGGGATTTTCCTGGTCAGGAAACTTGGTAATTCACTCATCACAATAGGATTATAGTGGAAAATAATATTCAAACCTAACCAACCAACCAAAAAAACAAACCAGAAAAATTTCCTGCATATTATTTGCCTTATGAGGCAGATGGAATTTTCCATGTTTAGTGAGGAGGAAAAAAGAATGGACTGAAACTGAAGCTTTTAAGTGTTTTAATACATTAATCAAACAATGAATATTTATAGAGTGAAAATATTAACTGTATTCCCTTTTCATCAAAATATTTTGGGTCTCCTGTGTAGACAGAATGCTATGAACATTTGAAAATATTTAAAAATAAAGTGGCTATGATAAATTTCAGTATAATGAGGATGAATTAACTGCCACCATATTTCAAAGTTGGGAAGTAGCTTTTTGTTTCTTACTCCTTGGGGTAAGTAGTCATTACAGAGAAGAACCAATTGACAGGAAATTTTGGCTACACTGACTATGCTGCCAGATTATGCCAGATCAATTATTCCAGGGGAAAGTATATTTGAAATAATTATTTGTTCTTTAGTCATGTCCATTTGTCCAACTCTTTCTGACACCATTTGGAATTCTCTTGGCAAATATACTGAAGTGGTTTGCCTTTTCCTACTCTAACTTATTTTACAATTGAAAAAATGGAGGGAAAGGGGTTAAATGACTTATTAAGGGTGACAGCTAGCAACCTGATTCAAATTCAGATCTTCCCGACTTCAAGGGCTGTATTCTTTGTGTCACCTAAATACCTCTCTTTAACTATTCATATACAAAATTAAACAGTTGCCCCACTTTTTATCAGGAGATCGGAGACATGTAAAGGCAGCCACAAAGTTTGATCATCCCTAGCCTTTGAAAGAATGATTCATATTTTCCTTTGCTAATAGTAAACACTTTACTTGATGGCTTCAGATCAGAAGCAGTTTATTTTACAGATGGAATATTCTTGCAAAATCAGTATTAAGAAGATGGGATGATGATCAACCATCCTGCTCTAACACTGAGGAGACAGATGATACAAAATAAACAGTACTTCCTCCTTCCCCCGCCTCCTTCACATGGAAAAAGTCCATGTGTGGTTTCCACTGTGATCTGCTATTGTTAATGGCATGATGAATAGTGTTCAAGAAACAACCGTAGAACAATTTGTCCAATTCCAGCTTAACTTGCTATGCTGAATAAATTGCAATTTTTTTTTTACTGCCAATTTATTATTATTTTTTTCCCTAAAGACATTAAATGATTTGTTCTTTCTCCAATATTCATCAAAATCTAGAGAAATTACAGTGGACTTTTTTTAACTTCTTTTTTAGATATATTTCTCTGTACCCTGACATATTCCAGAATGGCAGTGTGGAATAGAATACTGACCTGAGAATTAAGGAGAACTAGACTTGATTTTGTTGTTGATGTTGTTGTTCAATTGTGTCCAACTATTTGTGACATAATTTGTGTTTTTCTTGGTAAATATATGATTGGTTGGACATTTCTTTTTCCAGCTCATTTTATAGATAAGGAAACTGAGGCAAACATGATTAACTGACTTGCCCAGGGTCAAACAGCTATTAAGTGTCTAAAGCTAGATTTGAACTTAGGGTCTTCTGACTATCCACTGAGCTTTTCAGCTTGAATCCCACTTCTGATAACTTATTAGGGGACCATTGGGTAAATTGCATAGCCTCTCTGAATCTTAGTTTCCTCATCTTCACAGTGATGATGACAATATCATGTATTTATATAGTATTTATAAAGGTTTCCCAACTTTATACTTGTTAATTTGTAATATAAGGTTTCTGTGAGGCTCAAATAATATAGGATCTTTATAAATTCTAAAGTGCTATAAAAGTGATGTTTATTTTGCTTTTTAGTAAAATTGGAGAGTCTCTCTAAAAGTTTAGTGAATTATTTTCATATTTTTAAGCAGTTTATTTCAGAGAATCATGCCCTTTTGAAGCAGTAATGGTGGAATATTCCAAATTGAAGTTATTAAGTACAGGAAAATAGGTTAAATACCTTCTTGCATTTTAAATAGTGTTGCTTTGTAGTTTGCAAATTAACAGTCCTGTATTATATGTTTAGAAACTCTCTTAGAAAAATATCTAGCAAAAAACCCCACCAAAAAACAAAGAAGCCAGCTTTCACATCAAAAGAAACCATAATGAATCTGAAATGGCTATTTTACATATTAATATAACCAAGATTTTGTGATTGAATCATCTTTGCTATGCAAAGACTTGGCAAAGATTTTTCACATAAAACGTTCTTTATAAAGATGTTAAAAGTAGTTTGGTAATGGTTATTTTATTTCATTTAAAATGATTTTTCCCTAGGTCAAGCTACTTTGTTGTTCACAAAACAAAACAGAATGCTAAGCCTATCAGTCCTGTCATCCATGAATCACTAATGATAATTTAATTGAAATTGAAAACATTTTCACTGCTTTAAAAATTTAAAAGGATACATAAGCAGGTCTTCTATATCCAGAGAATAATAAGCAGCAGGTAAGTCTTGAATAGGACTAAAGCACTGGGTCCTCAGTTTTTACTTTAGGAAAAAGTGGGAGTTAATTTAGAAGATCCTTAAGGTCTCTTCCTGCCCTCAATTCTATGAACCTAAGTGATAACCCCTTGAAAGCATTTTTGAGCAATTTTTATGCAGACAATAACATGGTAGTCCCCATTTTTATAGCTATGTTGGCATTTTCTGAAAAACACTTAGGACAAGGGCAGCTAGTTGTTGCAGTGGATAGAGCATGGGCTCTGAAGTCTGGAGAACTTAAGTTCAAATCTGGCCTCAGACACTTAACTTCCTATTTGTGTGACCCTGGGTAAGTCAATTCACCCCAATTGCCTCAGGCAAACAAACAAACAAAAAACACTTAGAACAGTATATGGATCCTTGAAATGAAAGCTCAGATTCTAAAAGTAAAGTTGAAAAGACCTTGGAGATAAGTTTGTCTGTTCCATCATTGTATAGATGTATAAATAGAGGCTCAGGAAATTAAAGTAAGAAACTCAAGATACTAAGTAGAAGGATTGGTATTTAAAGCCAGATTCATTCATTCCAAATTCATTGCCTCCACTGGCTCATATACCCTCAATTCCATAAGATAATTAAACTGAGGCCATGAAAGTGGAGTGATGTCCTGTGTCTCTGTAGTAATACGCCACATTTCTGGTTAGTTTATATTTGCACACTTTTGATTTCTGTTCTTCTGTAACTATTAGATTGTAAAATCTAAAAGGATATGCCATATGCCCTATTCATCTCTGTAACTCTTCTAGAATCTACAAAAAATCTACTGAAATTTGACAGACATCAACTGAGTCTCAGAGGTGTAAGTAAATATTGAGGTATGTCCAGGTGCGGGAAGTCTAGCACCTTATCTACTATGACATGGTATTTCTCATTAACTTTTTAGATAAGTAGAGATTAAGTTTGTTCAAATGTGGAATTAGATTCCACAAAGATGCAATTTTTAAAACTCATTAAAAGCAATAGAATTAGCTAATGTCTCTCCATAAGTTCAGTAAATGAACATCTTCTAGTTTCAGAAGTGCATGATTATATCACTAAGCCTATCAATAACCATATGCTATAGCCTATTGCAGTCATCATGAGCCTCTCCATTACTCTTTGGTTGACCAACCATTTTAACTCCTTTTGATGATCTATGAATAGATTCCACTTTATGCTTGGACATATTTCATGATAAAGGGAGAAAGGTAATCACCCTGTCTTAGTATCTCTCCCCCTTTTAATGTTTTATTTGACTTTGGGAAGGGACAGACTAGGAGTTTTTGTCACATACACCAGCCATTCATAGTCCCAATCCCAGGAGCTTTGACTTGCTTTACTGCAGGTCTGACAGGATCATCCCTCCTTATGCAACATGGTAGTCCCTCCCAGTTTCCTCACCATCCAGAATTCTTCAATCAATCCACTAGTTTCAGCTAACAGGGACTGGGATTACCATGCCCCAACCTTGCCTGTTATAAATAATTATCTCCATTGAATATTCTGAGTACTTTTGTATTTTTTAAAACATATCCATAGGAGAGTTCTTTTTAGAGAATAATCTTGCAACTTCTTGCTATACAGAATTTAGAATTTTTGCAGCCAACAAACAATAAAATATGATTCTCTATTTTCTATAACTTTCAGTTAATTGTCACTAAAAAGACAATCTCATGTAGAATATAGGTTTTGGAAGTCTACTTTTTCTTGTCTCTTCAGGGATATCTTTAATTTTTTTTCTCTGCAAAAATTAACAGGTATGAAAAAATGGCCATATTAGTTGGTGGTTATTATTTTCTCAGTTGCCTTCAAGATTAATAAGATGCTTAATTTTCACAGGTACTTATCTCAGAGAATATGATTCTTTTAAAAGAAAAATATAAAATGTCTGTAACATTTTAAAAATAAAAGTTAGAAACCACAAAACTTTATTGAATATGTCTGTGTGCAGGTAGATATAGTATCTTTAAGTCTACATTATATTCAGTGTGAAAAGAAGGATTAATCTTTTTTTGTAATGATTTGAAAAAAGAAAGAAAACTGTCTAGGAATAGAAAAAGAATGGAAAAACGGAAGAGAAAGAAACTAAGGGGGAATCAAAAAAGAGAATACAAAAGGGAGGGAGAGAGAGAAAGAGGAAGGAGAGAAGTGGGAAAAGGAAAGGACTGAAAAAGGGATAAGATAAAGAAGAAAAGGAAGAGAAGAAAGGCCATAAAGAAGTGTTACAGGGAGAAAGTGAGAATAGAGTCATTTTCAAGGAGGCATACAGAGCAGAGGAAGACATGGTGGGAGGGTGTGAGAAAAAAAAATGATGCAAAGAGAAATAAATGAGGACAATGTCTTAATGGTTTCTGAAGTTCTTTAAGATACTGTCTTTTCCTGTTCACAGCTTTTCAGCTGTTCTGACTTTGTGTCAAGCTTATGGCATAACTGCAAGTCAAAATTTGGGAGTTTGTCCTGAATTAGATTAAAAAGTAACTGGGAAATGTTTAACAAAAAATATATATATAAATACAACAGAATATAGGTAACACAAATTCAGGGTTTTCTTAATCATTATGTGGTCTACCAGTACTCATTTCTATTTGGATCTGGCACAACTATTTTCATGTCCTTTGTGAATGGATTACCAGAACTGGCCACTATGATTATAGTAGTTGTTATTTGTCCTTCTGGACTAAGGCCATCATGGGATGATGTCTTGGTCTGTTGAGAATTGCATTTAGGTGAGGTAGTACAGCACAAAATCATTAATCTTACTCTTATCTTGCAGTCATCACAGTCCAATGGCAAGACAAATGTCAGGACAATTGGCAGTGATCAGGGATGCCATGGATGACCTTGTTATCTTCAATGTCTGACCTAGTTCTAAGCACTCCATAGCATCTGCTTTAATTGTCTTCAAGACTGTTGGAACAAATTGTTTTATGACCATTTCTCAAGGAGAAGTTTTCATGTGTTCAGAGTGTACAACCCCCCCTAATTCACTGGCAGATTTGAGGTGCATTGGTTATTCTCAACCTGCTTTAGCCTGAGGAGGCAGTTTTCCTGTCGTCTGTTGCTATACATGATACAGCTTCTTGTACCATAGGTGAGAGTTGGATGGGGGTGAACACCAGTGGTGGAAAGGGCTTGGTGTCCTCATACCAGAGGTGTTAATCTTCCTTGAATGCCCCATAGACCCCATAATTACAATATAGTTGAGAAAATAAGGTGAAAATAATGTAATGAAAATAAGATAAAATGAAATAAAAGCTGCTTTGTATTGACTCTCAATAAAGTAAAAGTTCAGGGAAGGGTGCAATGGGAGAATACTTCATAAAAATATACTGGACATTTAAAGATAAATAAGAATGGGTAAGATAATACATGACACTATAGTGTCATGTATTACAGTTGGAAGAAACTTTAGAGATCATATAGTCCACCACCATTATTTTATAGATGATAAAAATGAGTGCAGAGTTTATTACCTGCCCTAAGTCACATATGTAGTAAGGACTGGGCAAGATCTAGATCCTTTGACTTCAAATCCAGTGCTCATAAATTAATTAAATTTAAATTTGATTTAAAATCATTTATTAAGTAATTATATACTTTAGTACTGAGAGTATTTGAGAAACATATAGAGTTTACATATGGCATAATCTTTGTCTTCATAGAGCTTACAGTGTAGTAACTGGATATGATATACACAATGGATATATAATTTTCTTAGTACAGAGAGCTTCCAAGTGGATTTGTCTTTTGAGAGATTTTGAGAGATATTTATGACTTAGTGAGTAAGTACTTGGACATTGCTTAATGCACATCTCATTAAGTTAATTGAGAGTCAGATTGGAATAGTGATTTGGCCCTGGATTTGGAATTTGAATGATCTGAATTTTAGTATTCTCTCAGTTACTTACTAACTAAAGGTGTCTGAACAAATCACTCAATTTAGACTTTACTTTCCTCATTTATAGAATAAAGAAAGTTGACTTTATGGTCTTAAAGGTCCTATTCACAACTAAACCTATGATTGTTCAGGGTCACAGACCTAAGATGTGATATTTTAACCCAGGTTTTGCTTCCTGACTTAATCTCAACAGTCTATTGATTATTGTCAATAGCATCACCTCATTTCATGCGTTGTTTTATAATATTTAAAGTTTCAGATAGGAAAATGACAATATTCTTAGGAGAGGGTATTGGAGATCTGGGAAAGAGGTAATATTTGAGTTGGGCCTTTAATAATACCTAAAGATTCAATAGATAAAATTGGAAGGAATTGTAGGCATTGAGAATGTGTGAGCAAAGACACAGACAAATCACAGAGATTATCTTCAGGGAACAAAGATAAGACTAGCTTGATTATTTACATAAAAGAGAGAAAAGTAGTATGAATTAAGACTGTAAAGATTATGTAGTTTTAGATTGTAGAAAGCCTTGAGTGCCAGACAGAGGAGTATAAAGTTTCCTCAGCAGGCTAGAGCAGACCTCTGAAGAGTTTTTAACAAAGAGTTTCATGACCAAATTTATGCATAAGGAATATAAAAGCATTAAAGGACATCTATTAGACTCCAATCTAGTTCTCTAAAATATTACTTTTAACTATAGCAATGGGGAAGGCATAGCCTGTATTTTCTATGTTCTGGAAAATAACAGCAATTTCATACAGCAGTTTAACCAATGGAAATTGGTACTTATAGATAAATGATAGTTAGCAACTATGCCTAAGACATTAAGGGGAAAACATTAAACTAAATAGACATAATCTTCAAAGTTCTAAGACATTAAAATGGGAGAACAACACTTTGAAAACAGCCTAATGTGGGAAGTCACTGTGTGTGAAAATGTTATCTTCTGACATTAGAGCAGGTAAGCCTGGTTGATTTTTAAAGGCAAAAAAGTCAAAAGTTTTGCAAGTTGATAAGGTAAGCTTATAACTGTTATTCACAGCAAAAATGTAATTGTTTATTAGTATCTATTGTTTTCAAAATAACCTAAAAAAGAGGAAAAATTTTAAAATAGAAAAAATACTATGCTATTTAGGGTGAGGAGATGGAATCAAAAAGGTAGATAACCCCCTAAATGGGCTGTTTAAAGTAATTGATGGATTAGCTTTGGTATGATAAACTTTATGATATAGACTCACATCACCTGACAATTTAAACTTATAGTCACAAATATGTTATTTTGGACTTAAGTCCAATTCTTTTTTTAGCTTTTTATTTTCAAAATATATGCAGACATAGTTTTCAACATTCACCTTTGCAAAATCTTGTGTACCATTTTTTTTCTCCCTTCCTTCCCTCACCTAGTCCCCTAGAAAGCAAGTATCTCAATATATGTTAAACATTCAGTTCTTCTATACATATTTCCACATATGCTGCACAAGAAAAATCAAGATCAAAAACAGAAAAAATTGAGAAAAAAAGTAAAATGCAAGCAAACAATAGCAAAAAAAAGTGAAAATACTATGTTGTGAACCACACTCAGTACCTGTAGTCCTCTCTCTGGGTGCAGATGATTCTTCCCAATGCAAGACCATTGGAAGTGGCCTAAATCATCTTGCTGTTGAAAAGAGCTATGTCAATCAGAACTGATCATTGTATAATCTTGCTGTTTCTGTGTACAATGATCTCCTGATTCTGCTCATATCACTCAGCATAAGTTCATTTAAGTCTCTCCAGACCTCTCTGAAATCATCCTGCTGATTGCTTTTTATAGAAAAATAATATTCCTTTACATTTATATACAATAAGTTATTCAGCCATTCTCCAATTGATGGGCATCCACTCAGTTTCCAATTCCTTGCCACTACAAGAGACATGAGAAACTCCTTTCCACATGTGGGGTCTTTCCCTTTCTTATGCCCAGTTTTTGGCAAAAACAACATTATTTTTCCTTTTACCAATAATCCAATGGGAGACTATTTCCTCTGAGGATGAAGAAACTATTGGTGTAAATCACTTGGGGGCTTTTATAGCAGAAAGGATATTAGAAAGGAGCTGGTATTACTCACTACTCTGCTGTTTAAGGAAATATGTCTTTTTTCCTCTTATTTTCATTCTTTCTCTTGCTCATAATTATGGAATTGGAAGAGATCTTCTTGTCTAATCCCCTCGTATTATTGATGAGAAAAGTGAAGCTGAAACACATTATCATCTTTTTCTCATTCTTTTTGAGGATTATTAAAAAATACAATTCTTTTTGGACATATCCATTGTCTTTTATAATAAAGGAAAAAAATCATTAAGCCAAACTATGCAGGATATATATAACTGATGGACAATTTTATACAATGCATTATTCCATATAAAGATCCACAAACTGGGGTTTTATTAGTTTGTTTCCTTGCCTATGAAATGAAGTTAAACATAACTCACATGTCTAGAGAACTTTAAGGTTTATACACTAGTTTTCTTATAATGGTCAATTGAGGTAGCTAAGAGAAATCTTTTTATCATCATTGTATTTGTGATGAGAAAAAATGAGATTGTGGAAGTTTAAGTGATTTAGTCTATGGCAGAATAAATGTGGAACCCATATTTCTTTTCTGAATCACTGATTGTTGATAATAATATACTGCAAGGTTATTGAAAGAATCAAATTAATTATTTGTAACATTGCAAAATGCAAAAGAAATATTTGCTATTTTCATTTTTTTAATCCAATAAAAAGACTGTTGACTGGTATGACAGAGGTACTGTGTTTCCTGGAAATCTCATGAAGAAGATGCTTATATAAGAACTATTATGGAGCACATGGGACAAAGGACTTGAGATGTGGTTTTATGGAACACTTAGAAATACCATTCAAATAATTTCTTCTTTTATCCACCTTCTGTGAAGACTGAGGATATAACATCAAATTGTTTCTTAGTGAAGACATTTCTTGAAAATACAACAGAAAGTCTTTCAGTATATGGTTTTCTCAGTTATTATTATGTTTCAGAAGCATTTAGTTGATAAAATGAAAGATTTTATTGAGGCTCACCAAAATTTATCACTATTTTCTTTCTTTGGGTGTTTAGCTCAACTGTGATTCTGTATACAAGAGATCTGAGGAATCATTTCTATAAAAAGAAAATGAAAGTAACAAACTTTTAAATCCTATCAAATACCCAACTCTGTGCTAAATACTTTACAATACAAACTTACTGGATCCTGTTACCCTTATTTTAATAGGAGAGTGGTTAACTTTTCTCTTTGACTTACAAATATATATAGAAAAATAATTGTAGTTCTGTTCTATAAGCATCTTCTTTTTTAATGATGACAATTTGATTCCATGCCAAAACTGTATTATTTTCCTTTTTTAAAAAAAATTCAATCAGTGCACCAATAAGTATCTACAAATACCTACCATTTGTCCTATGCTAGGCACAAGAATAAGATACAAAGAATTAGTGTTTATTCTCAAGGATTTCTGAATTAGTCAGAAAGCTATATATAGACATATTCAGAATAAATATAAGATAGTTGGGGAGAGAAGGTACTAAATGGTTGAGGCAATCAGAAAATGTTTCATATAGAAAGCAGTTGTTAAGTCAAATTTTGAAAGAGAAGAGGAAGGGTTATATAAGAAATGAAAAGGGGGGGGGGGCATTTCAACACTCAGAAGGGACCAGCCAACACAACAGTCCAGACACAGAAAGCTAGTCTGAGTGTAAGAAGTAATATATCATGTGTCGATTGGCTCAGAATCTAAAGGGTTTTAAAAGCTGATGGAAGAATTTATATTTTATATTGAAATATATAATTACATATATACATGTGTATATATCTCATATATATATATATGTATTATGAAAAATTAAAAGGGTCTCAGATGAGAGGTATTATGGGAGCAGAAACAACAAGATTTGGTCACTCATAGCTTGAAGGGGAAGTGAGGAATAGTGGAGACTAGTACTGAAGCTAAGCATCTGGAAACTTGGGAAAATGGGAGATTCTTTAGTAGAATTAGAATTAAGGAAGTTTAGTTGAGGAGTAGATTTAGGGTGAAAGTTTTTATATCTTTTTGGAAGCGTCCAACATGCAACTGGTGATTTGGGAGAGATTAGATTGTTACTAAGATTTTAATAAAAACCTATTTTCACTGAGTGTGCTGTCTGAGTTATTGCAGTTATCCTAATAATTAGGTGATTTCTATAGTAACTTAAACCTTAATAATGAAATAGTGAAACCTATTTTCCACAGAATTAAATTTCTTACATTTGAAATTTTGTTTCCATGCTTTGAGATGTCAGACTAAAGTCTTAAAAAATTTTGTTGTTGTTTCCCCAAGAACAAATTAGTTTGACTATTTTTCATGATTGGAATAGTACAATTAGCTTAAGAAACAAATGTCAAAGCCTAATTGATTGCGTGGCCACTTGCGACCATTTGTGGAAAGGAGTTCTTGTATATATAGACTGCAATCTGTCAAGTCAACAAGCATTTATTAAATGTTTCCTACCTTCCAGATGCTATACTTACTGCTAAGGAGGCAAAATACAAGTCACAATCTAACAAGGAAGACAAAGTACAAACAACTACCTACATACAAACAAGGTATATAATATACAGTATAAATTAGAGGTAATCTTACAGGGCCAGTAGCCCAGGGAAGGACCAGAAAAAAGCTCTTGGAGAAAGAGGGATTTTATCTAAGTCTTGAGAAAACCAGGAAACTCAGGAGGCAGCACAGAGATGGGAGAGTGTGTCAGACATGTAGTAAAGTCAATGGGCCGGACCAGAATCTCAAGATAAAATATCTTGTATGAGAAAAATGAAAGGAGGGTACAGTATCCCTGAATTGTGGAGTATGTGGAGGCAAGTAAGCTGTAAGAAGTCTGGAAAAGGAAGTTAGGAGATGGAAATTATTAAAAGCCAAATATAGGCTTTTATGTTTAAACCACTGAAATTTGTTGAATGGAGAGGATTTCTGAACAGTGTTTTTGAAAGCTGGGGGAAAATGATCAAGAGGGCAACAGACTTGAGTCAGGGATGCCAAATAGAAGAAGGCTGGTGGATAATATAGGAGTGAGATCTGGAGGGCCTGCGACAGGGCAATAGCAGTTTTAGAGAAAGGAAAGGGACTGTGGGTAGTAGATGTTGGAAATGTGAGAATCAACAGGACTTTGGTGTTGAATGGACACCTAAGAAGGAAGGTGAGTGTGTGTGTTTGTAGGGGAGACAGTTGAGAGATTGGGAAGTAAGGGATAACACCTTGATTATACCTGGATTATTGGGAATGAGGTAGTGCCCTTGATAGCAATAGTAAATTTAGGAAATTTAATTTTTGGCACTCCATGTAAAGCCATTAATACCAGATAGTAAGTTAGAGGAAAGATAATAAATTCAGGTTTGAATATTTTTCTATGAACTAATAAAGGCCTTGATATTATTCAAGCAAGTTTCTGACCAGTGTGAATCCTCAGATAATTTGTGAGACTGAACTCTTGATAGAGATTAGTTGAGTAACCTTGGTCAAGTACTTTAATGAATGTGGGTCTGAGGCATATAGATAGAAATTAAGAGATTTACCAGGAGTAACAGCGCAACTAGTAGGTAACAGTAGTAGGTTGAAATAATGAGACAACAACATAAAAATGGAAAAATAAACTATAAAAGAACTAATTGTCTTGGACTGACTTGACTATTGTCTGAAATGCGATTTTGCTATTGTGCTTGAGAAAATATTTTGCTAGGTAAATGGCCATGTGTGGTTCCCTGTGTGATTATCTACTATTGATGGTACTACACAGTATGTCAAAAATTAAACTTGGTATTTTTAATGCTAAAATGAATAAACACTAATCATAATGCCAGCAGGTACAATAGCTCTGAATGAATGTGCTACATTAAAACAGCTGTTTGGGCTCTTTTTAACATGGTCTGCATAGTTAGGGTGATAAATTTGAATAGAGTTTTCGCACTGACATTTAATTAAAATGAAATTACCTATCATTGTTACTGACTACACAGGACTATTATTTATGTTGATATTATTCTAATACCTTATTAGACTGAGATTGAATTTGTATCAGTGTTCTTATGGTTTGAATTATTTCCGATTATTTTGTTTAAACAAACCAAGAAGTGGAGTCTGTTCCAGTAAAAGAACTAGAGAGACAGAGGAGTGGAGGACATAGTAGAACAAATAAAGAGAAAGAGAGGAAAGTCCAGGGAAAGATAAGCAGAGACAGAGGCAGGCAGAGACAGAGACAGAGACAGAAAGAAAGGATTGGTTTGCTTTTTAGGCTAGATTTCATAGAACTCCCACCACCACAATAAAATTGTTAGTTCTCTTCCCTTATTGAAATGCTTTGTATTTCTCTATATTAGTATTATATTTACTTATATGTGTGTGTAATCCTTTTAGTTGAATGTAAATTCAATGAAGGTAAGAATTCTCTACTTTTTTCTTTAAATAAATCTCGGCACTTACTACACTTATGCCATTAAATATATGAACTACATGTCATTAAACATAAATTAAATATATTAGAATTTAATTGAATAAAATGTATATACAATTTAGCAAATTCACCTAAAATCCACGATTTAATTCTGTTTTGTACTTTCTAAATTTCAATTTTTATCCTTTTACCTAGGAGTCATTGTATCCTAGGAAAAGGTTTCTCACTAACCAAACTCACACATAAGAGATTTATAGGCCAGGAAACTAATTTAATAATTTTCCATACAAGTATGGCTGACAGAATAATAAGTATCAGCCATTTGCACAGCATAATCTTTCCTCATAGGAATGGATTGAGACTCAGATGGCCAAATTTCACTTCAGAAAATTGCTTGACTCCTCAAACCAAAAGAAACAGGATCTTCTTAAAGGATATTTTCATTAAAAATGGAAGCTAAAGGGCAGCTAGATGGCATAGTGGATAGAACACCAGCCATGAAGTCAGGGAGACCTGAGTTCAAATTTGATCTTAAACACTTAACACTTCCTGGCTGTATGATCCTGGGCAAGTCACTTAACCTTGTTTGCCTCAGTTTCCCCATTTCTAAAATGAACTGGAGAAAGAAATGGCAAACCACTCCATTGTTTTTTCCAAAACCCTAAATGAGGTGACAGAGTCAGGATTAATTTACTACAGTATTTTGCCACAAAAAAAGTGCTTAGTAGATGTCTACAGAATTGATTTGGTAAATACTACAGAATCAGAGAACCACTATTCTTGAAGAAAGTAGGAGAAATTGTCTGCAAATTCCTACCTTTTGGATATCTTTTTTTTTTTTTTTTTTTTTTTTTTTTTTTTTAGCTTCTAGGCAGACCACAATCTTTTAGTTATTACAGGATTACTTTGGATATATCTAATTAATGAATAAACTCATTTTACATTAGCTGTGTTTTATTTTCCTTAATGAAATCTAAAATGCATCATAGTATCACCAGAAGTATTATAACCAACTAATTCAATGCAGGTGAATTAGTTACTCTTGTAATTGTTATTCTAGCTATTTTACTGTAATTCTTATTGGACTCTTCTTTAGAAAATGACATTTTTTTTAGAATCTGCTTAGAAATTCTGTTGGAGGGAGAGAGGAAAGCTTAGAGGTCCCTATGCACTGGCTAATGGCTACAATACTGTGTTTGCACACACTTAGAATATTCTGATGGTGGGCAGCACTGTCTCTAATTGGATACAGTAGACTACTCTCGGCTACCAATAAGGCTATTTACCTGGAGTCCTATATCTCCATCTCTCTATTTTATGACATCACTTCAATGATTGCTTTTACTTACTGCAATCAAGGTGGTATTCTGGAGGCACTGCAGCAGTGATATTCATATTCCATCTATCTATCCATCAACAGGCTACAGATTTATGAGCCCAACTTACATTAGAGCTAATTGGAGTTCGCTTAGATAAATCCCCAGTGTATCAGTAGCAAGAGTGGCCCTTTAATATTCAATTCAGAATTTTAAAACATTTGGTATTTAAAGATTCTTCTCTGTTAACTATTAAAATACAGTCTAACACATTGCAAAATCACTGTTGCAGAAATGTTTACTGAAGGTGCAGTTCCAAGAATACACCATTCAGTACTATGGTGCAGAAAAAGCAGGCAGTGACTTTCAAAGTAAAGCAAATCAATTGATTGTGATTCTGGAGTTGTTTCTCTAAAGCAAATACTGTTATGTTAATAACAAAGTAAGAGTATGTTATGGTGTTTAAATGACTAATTTCCCAGGAAGATTTTGAGGTTTTTAATGAAGATATTCTCTTATGAAAATAAGCTCTTTTTAAATCCTTCTTACACATGGGCTCACAGGTATGATATGTTACTGTGATATAAATGCATCAACATATTTTACTGTAAAAAAGTTTAATTTAGCTTAAAGATTGTCTAATTCTTAGAGGATTTAGAATTACAACGAATACAATACTGGATTTTTTTAATCTTTAAAAGGAGTAATAGTTTCTTCTATCACTTTCAACAATATATACAAACAATAAAATTCTATAATATAAAGATTTGTGGGCTATTAAAATATACTAAACCACTTGTCAAATGACACTATAGACCAGAGGTAAGAGAGAAAAATACTCTAAAATATTTGTCATTAAATATACATAATAGCTGTCATATAAGGCTTCACAAGGATCATGATATATCAATAGCTCTTGAAATCTTATCTGATTGACCTTCAAATTGCATTCCACTGCTACACACAATGAGAGTTCAAGATTTCAGAGAAGTTATTATTTCTCATTACTAAGATTACATTCTAACTCCTACGTCAAAGAGATATGCTTATAACCAGTATCATCTCCTGCTTCCCTAGTCCATGACTATCAGTAAATTTTGTTCTCAGCATTCCTGGTGAATAATTTTACCAATAAATAATTACACTATTCTGTTTATACCCTTTTCCCCAATCAATAAATCATTGGATCTATGATTTCATTGGTATAATGGCCTCTCTCATTTCTCCAAAGATTATCTACTCAGTGTGGAATACTAGAGGATGCTCTAGATTCTTCAACATTTTATATCTATTTAATTCATTATCTTTATATGTTATTTTAATTCCTTATATTTATATAAAACATATGAATATCTTTCCAGCCCCAACTGGAATAAAAAATCACATATAATCAAGGAAAACAAGCAATGTGCCAGCCATTTCAGTTAATATGGCTAAGGAATGATTGCCACTGTAATGAACAATGCATAGCATTGCTATTCTGTGATGCAGATGACAAACCACACATTGATTTCCATATTTACAAATTAGTTCCTAAATAGTATTAAACGTGGTTTTATCTATGATTATTTACTGTTGATGAAAAATATCTCTGCATATGGAGTTAGGAGACTCAGTTAGATTTGGATTCCTCTATTTTTTCCTCGTTAGCTACCTGTATCATCATTATTTTTGTCATTATTTTTATTAAGGAGAAGGACAATGTTTATAAAAAGAGCAGTCAGAAGCCTTTCATCATTAAACCTTATACTAATTCTTTGTTGAGATTTAATCTTCAAAGCAATAACAATTGAGGACAAATATTTGTGTCACTTCTTTTATAGCTAACCAAAAAACCCAGCATGATGTTATGATAATCATTGTTAGCATTTATAGTGTAGAGTGCTTTGAAGATTTGCAAAGTGTTATTTCATCCATGCAAAGTATTTTATAGTTTTCAAAGTGCTATCAAATAGGGCAGACTGAGTACTGTATCAGAATTGAGAAGGTAGCTGAAGCCTTATTTTTTTCTCCTTTTATGTCTAGAAGCAACCTGTTAACTGTCTTTTTTACTTCCCCACAGTATAGAATATGTTAAGGAGATGATGAAGTTTAGCAATTTGACAGTGTTTTCAGGTGAAGAACAGTTGAATAGACTTGGGCTATTAGTGTCCTGGTTCAGCACTATATAGCAAAGTATATCTTTGTGGCATTCCATCATTTGAGCTGTTTGGTCTTAATGAGTTCGTTATTTTTCACTTGTGTTTACATTTTGTGTTATAACTTACTAGTTAAATTAGTGCTGCTAAAATACATGGATGTGCTTTCTGCCATCAATTATGAGTAGCTTTAGGTTAATTGCTGTATTTAATTTTCTATTATGGCTTCAGTCATGTGACTTCAAATTGCTTTGGAACATAATAATTCTAGTAACAAAAATAAATTTGTTGAAAGGGGCCAGACAGAAATTAATCTATTTTCTGCTGCTTCATATAAAACAAAACAAAAAAGCACTTATAATTTCAATCATTTAAAATGCTAAACATTTACAACACATTTAGAACATTTGAAATACTAAACAATCTGTGAATTAAGACAAGTGCTTCTATTCCTTACTAATCACAAATAAATCAAGACATCAGTAGTCAGAAAAGAAATAGTCATTTGTCTAAGGATTTAATTTCAGATAATGCATTTTAGTCATTTGAATTTGATCTAAGTTAGAGATGTCATTTGCATGCCTTACTAATAAGATTGTATTTGTCAATTGCTGTGGTTTTTTTTACTAGAGAAAAATAACAAATTCTATCTTGAATAAGCTTTTCTCAAGTATCTCAAGATACTTTTGATACTTTCTCATTTGATTTCATGATATACAAATAAAACAGAGATGAAGTTGATACTAAATTGATTTTCTAGGTAAAAAGTTTTCAATTTAAGAACATGAGAATCACGAAATCCTGAATCCTGTACTCTTTGATTCACACAATATTGTTGTGGATAACAATGTGCAAAAACTTAACAAGGAGCAGGGAAAAGAGAAATAAACATTTCTAGAATGTCTACATTGTGCTAAATGCTTGACAAATATTATTTCATTTGATCCTCATAATAAATCTAGAAGGCAACTACTGCTATTATTCTCTTCTTACAATTAAAAATAGATAGACTAAGTGACTTGCCCAGGGTCACACAGTTAGTGAGTGTCTGAGAATAAATTTTAACTCAAGTCTTCCTGACTGCAGGCTTAGCTGTCTGTGTCACTTAACTGCTTCTACAACTAGAAGAAATGAGTTTGACTAAGCACATGTAACGAAGACTTCATTTGCCACCAAGCTTTTTGGAGTAGAAGGTGATAATGTAACCTGAAAGCCAGCTTTGTTAAAATGTGAAGGCTTGTATCATTTTGTAAAACAACTGTCTTAGAAAAGACCATATTCTACTGGACACACCTCAGAAAATAAACAGTGAGAATTATGGATTCCCAAAGGTGATATTTGAATACAGGAAGAGAATATGCAGACAATGACCGAGCAATGATGTTAGGTACAAGTATGGGAATACCTGAGCACCTTACTGTGTTGTTCCAAGGTTAAGAGAATAAATGAGATGTGATCTATTTACTGTGATAACACAGAAATGATTAATTAATGTGGAGGAAAATCACTAGGATTCTCTAGGACAAGTATTCAATTTCTTTTCCATTTTATTTGAATATCATAAAGTCACTTAGACTACTGAATGACTTTCATATTCAGAAAGCATTAATTGTTTTGTGATTAGCTGATGTTGCTACATTTTACTGCTTACATTTTATTTTATATTTTATTCCCCCCAAATCTCTCTCTCTCTCTCTCTCTCACACACACACACACACACACACACACACACACACACATATATATAAAATCTTCAAAATTTTATGTATCATATGTATAAAAATCTTCCATGTATATGGATGTGTGTTTCTGCTCTTTGGGATAAATTAAATAAAATGTGTATATATGTGTATATAATATATACACATGTGTATATGCATATATATATATATATATATATATGTGTGTGGATAGATATACATATCATCACTCTCTCCTGTTGACGACCATACCAACTATTTTAAAGAGAAAATACATAAGAAGCTTGAGTTAACAGAAAAAAAAATGATTTGTGGTACATATTTGCAAGAAACATGCATATTGCAATTGACAGTTCTCACTGAACAGTTACTATTGCCCTTTGCTAGTGGCACTGTTGTTTTTTTACTTTCTGCTTGCTGGGGCATCTATATTCTGCTCCTATTTGCTGGGCATTTCCACTGAGCTGCTGCTGCTTTTTGCAGCCATTTACTGATCTTCAACTATTTTTTTTCTCCTGAGTTGTTACTAGTGCTGCTTAGGTGGCTTCTTTAAAATCAATATAGTAGACTTGGACTTCTAAAAAAACAGGAAAACACATATATAAAGTGATAGACCACTTATCTACCAAATCAAATTCTTCATTATTTTCATCATCTATTAAAAAATAATGATATTGCTTTTTGTGTCTACTGTACAGATTATCCTTCCATTGTGGGCCAAATGAAAAAAAATAGGTGAAAATTCTGGGAAAACTGTAAATTAACATAAATATTCAAGATGTGATTGTCATTGTAATTACCATTACTTCATTTTAAAGAAAAGAAAAGTCATAAAGAATGAATAACGCACTCCAGGTGACACATATTGTAACTAATAGCAAATTTGTGACTCCGGCTTATGTCTTCTATTCTAAATAAAGCAATTTTGCTTCTATGCTATGTTGTTACTAATAGTAAATCTTAGAAAGGAGGTACTAGTAATAAGGTTCTTTTAACATAGCTTTTGAGAGCAACATTTTAAAAAATACATATTAAATCTGCAGCATTCCACACAATCAATTTCATCAGTATAGTCAGTCGTGAATAAGCATTTAAGGAGCTCATACTATTTGTTCTGTAATATTCTCAGTCCTGAAGATACAAAAAAAAGTAAAAAAAAAAAAAAACCTAGCTTTCATTCCAATGAGAAAGACAACATGAAACAACTATGCACAAATTAAAACATTTATAAAAGAATTTGGCCATAATTATTAGATAACCAGTGGGCTATCACTATAGTGTAGGTTTGAGATGCATAGAGTCTATAACAAGGTGATTGTGTGTGTGTGTGTGTGTGTGTGTGTGTGTGTGTGTGTGAGATATTTATGAAAGGTGACATTATAGGATTGGTAACAAATTGGGTTTGGAAGGGGAGAGAGAAGGAGAAATTGAGGATGATACCTATGTTTCTCGCCTTGATAATCTGGGGTTGGTGGTATCTTTGATGTGAAAGGGAAGTTATACGTGGGCAAGGGAGAAAGTATGGATACTTGCTCTCTCCTATTCCATACTTTTATTATCAATCTTTATCAAAAAATTGGGGGAAATCATTATCACTAAGTGTCCAAGCTTCTGGAGAAGAGGTTATTCACACTTTACTAGGCTGGTCTTTAAAGGATTTATGTAAGACATACACTCAAAGACTTTTAAGCTTAATGGGAATCACCCCAAATTTTTGTTTTATCTTTATTGCATAATGACCTACCAAAGAACTACTTCAATAGGAGAACTTCGTCTAGTTTTTCAATGTGTGCTTCATTATATGTTTTTTGGTAGCCCAAAAGTGTAGATGCAGTCACTCACTGGGCTAACCTGAAGTTGCTTTCACTTGCAGGAAGTCTCTAGCTTCCTGCCTGTATTAAACTGGTGTTAAACTGAATCATTTTTCTAAATGAAACTTTTCCAGTCAAGTTAGTTTTCAGGTTGAAACTGCTTCTTATCCTTTCCCTAGGAAAGTATACAATGCACTATAGTCTTATTTAAGATGCTTCCTTTCAAATGCATTCTGTGTTGATGACTTAAAACACAATTATTTTCAAAGAAATTGTAATAACTATAGATGAATAAAACAATATGAATAGTAACATGATTATTATACCCACTGGAGGGTGGGCCAGAAATAGATAATAAATGAGAATAAAGCATATACAGAAGTCCAAAATTGAGAACAAGGTACCATTCTCCATGAGCCAGCAGATGTAAGATGTGATTCTAGAACATACAAAAAGCATTTTCTGATTTTTGCTCTTTTTTATAACCTTTGAGGTAGTTTATTATTATTTATTTCCAATTTTCATTTGGAAAAAAACACATAAATATTATCCTTCTGTTTAAAATGAATTAAACTCTTTTAAATTGAAAATTAGAACCAAAGATTTCTCTTTCACTATTTCAGCTTTTTAAAACATTACTATTAGTAAGTAAAATTTAATATACAATGAAGACCATTTGTGGACAAGACATACAAAACATGATATACTAAAAAGTGATTTCTCAAAACAGATTCACTCTCTTTCCATAGATGTAGTTTGTTCAATATTAATCAGATTATTCAGTTATCCAAGCCATTTAAAGCCAACAGTGGCAAAATCTATTTCTATTAAATTAAGAAAGACAGTACAAGTCTTTCATATATCTGAAAATTATTGGTTCCTCTTCCTATATCTGTGTTAATTTTCTTTTGTTCTATTACATGGAAAGAAATACAATTATTTACAAGTATAATATTTGTACATATAAGCAGTGTCATATTTTTATAACATTTTCTATTTTGTTTATTTTTTACTAATATCCATATATAAGAGAATATATAATCCTATGGAGGAAAATAGCCCCAAATAAAATTAGTATCAAATAGTCTTCATTGACCTCTAAAATCATGTATTTGAAGAAAATATATAAACACATGATGAATTTATAGCTAGATGCATAATATATGCATACATATATATGTCTGTATAGAGAGAAATAGGTATCAAATGTGTATATACATGTCTGTGTATATATATATGCATATATATGTACATACAAATGTATATGCATGTTCATATGGATTATTTATCTGTACCTGACCTATAGCAGAGCCTTTTGAGCTCATATTGGTCTGATCAGCTAGGCCATACAATATCTGAACCCTAATATGGTGAGAAAGTTTTGGTCTTCTTTAAGAACTAAGGTCAATAACCATATACACATACAGAAAACATGTACACAGGCATATATGAAGATATATCTCTATATGAATAGCCCCCAAATCGTTTATATGTTTGTACTTGATAAATTGAACACGACAATATTTTAACAATAATATGAACATTTATTTTAATTGAGCACAAAATACCAAACTAAAAAAAGAAAACATTTTATTTATTTATTTTTTTGTGGTCCCTGTCTCCTAAAACAGTTTTAATAATAAGGGAATATGCAACTTTTTTAGTTTCTTAGACTATGTTCTAAGACTTTTAGAATCTGTTGATGTTTGGAAATGAAAAATTTGGTTGGAATTATAAGGAGATGTGTGACACAGCAGGGCTGACACTTTACATTTTATCCTTAGTGGACAAATTCAGGAATTTGTTTATTGAATGGCCACAGTGGTAAAGGAAAGAGCACATTCAGTGAAATAGATCATAAAACTTAATATATATGGAATCTTCATAACTATAGATCTATATTAAACCTATGTTAAATTTATCTTTGACTTTATAAATTGCCATTTTAGAGCCTTTTTAAAGCAATATTGTTATTGAGTAAACAGCAATATTGTTCTAAGAGTGACCAAGCAAATAAGTCATTTTGACTAACTAACCAAATTAACTATAAAGGATATATGAAGAGAGATGCTACCTATATCTAGAAGAAAAACTGATAAATAGTATAAATAGATGGAAGTATATATAGAGAATAATTTTACCTTTTCTGTCTCTCTGTCTCTCTGGCTGTGTCTAGTGGTAGCCATCTTTAATACAAAGGGGAGTTAAGAAAAAAAAAAAGAAGACATTTTCATGAAAACGTTTTTTTTTTTTTTTAAATAGCTTTTTATTTACAAGATATATGCATGGGTAGTTTTTCAGCATTGACAATTGCAAAACATTTTATTCCAATTTTTCCCCTCCTTCCTCCCACCCCCAGATGGCAGGTTGACCAATACATGTTAAATATGTTAAAGTATATGTTAAATACAACATATGTATACATGTCCATATGGTTATTTTGCTGCACAAAAAGGATTGGACTTTGAAATAGTGTACAATTAACCTGTGAAGGAAATCAAAAATGCAAGCGGACAAAAACAGACGGATTAGAAATGCTATGTAGTGGTTCACACTCATTTCCCAGAGTTCTTTTGCTGGGGGTAGCTCGTTCTCTTCATTACTGCTCTATTAGAACTGATTTGGTTCATCTCATTGGATAACTTTGTTATATATTTGGAGAGAATAGCAGGTTGTGCATAGTAGATTTGCGGTTTCATGTGCAATCATGTTATTATACTATTATAGAAATGTTTGTTTTATTCCATAAATTAAAAATAAAATATATTTTAAAATTGAAGCAAAATATTACCATAAAGTCTTATTTCCAACATCATATCTCCATATATTCATAACCATTATACAAAATCCTTTGTGCAATATAATAAATAAAATAATCTTGAACAAAATAACAGAATCTTCACTGAGGGGTTCAATTATAATTTTATCCAAGGGATTTGACATTCAAAGAACACTGACAACATTTGTACTGCTTTAGAGCAGTATAGTCATGAGTGTTCTTAGCAAATTGTTGGTGAGAATAATTAGTGAAAATATGAAGTTATCTGATAATTGTCTACCCCAATAGAGCCATCTGCCATGGAGAATTGGACCCCAAATGAACATACACTGGCTTTCTCCTTCTCTCATCTGATAGTCTCTTCAGACATCTTCATGATATCTTCTTTTTTTTTTCCCTTCTTGCTTCATTATCCTATGGTCTCCTTCCCATATACATACATTTGCCCTAAAGGCCAGAATTACTTGTTTTGGTTCTAACATTTGCATCAAGTTTATTCACTACATCAAATGCTGGCACTGATACAGTCATTTATTATCTTTCAATTTCAACATACTTAGCTATTCCTGCCCTTTCTATTTATTTTTTGATATTTGCATAGAGACTGTTCCCTGAAGTGTTAACATTTCAATTTCAAACATTTCTGTCTCTTGCTCTAAGAAATTTTCACAAGATAAAGACACTACAATTAATGTCTCAAAATAGACTGTGGAGGCTAACATACACTACAAATAAGATATTTTATACTACTACTACTAATAAAACTCTTTAAATGCATAGTTTTACGTTAATATCAAAAGAAACGGGAAAAGAACTCATACAATTACCACTATCTGACTGTTTCTCAAAAAGTTAAAGTCAGTTTTGACAGTTCTGATGAGAGGTAAAAAACACTTTGGGGAATTATAGGACTGTAGTTATTAGACATTGGTATACACACTGCAGAGTCAAGCCATTTATAACAGATCTCCATCAGGATGCACTCAACAGAAGTTCAAATCCACAGTTAGAAACACTCTAGGAAATGGTGTTCTTTTAGCCTGAGATCTAGCCTGTAGTATATATACATTCTTGATTCTAAGATAATGTACATAGATAAGTTTTCTTGGTGTCCTTAAATTGACCATAATTTAGCATTGGGGGATTGAATTTGATTAAGATTCATTTTGAAATAACCAAATTAATGGTAGATGTCCATGTGATTTCATCTTGTAGATATTCGAAGCTTATGTAACAATATTGGGTCATTTTATTTTTTTGTTGTTTAGATTTCCATTTTTGTTTTCTCCTTCCCTCCTTCTCCTCCCACTCCCCAATATGGCAAGGGGCCAGATATAGTTTATACATGTATAATCATATTAAACCTATTTTCATATTAGTCTTATTGTGAAAGAAGGATCAGAACAAAATGGAAAAAACAGGAAAAAATAAAAGCAAAAATAGTGATAAAAATACGCTTAGATTTGCATTCAAATGCCATAGTTGTTTCTCTTGATATAGATAAAATTTTCCATCAGTAGTCTTTTTTAATTGTCTTAGATCATTGTATCGCTAAGGAGAACAAAGTCTGTCAAAGGTGATCATTGCACAATGTTGCTTTTACTATTTACAGTGTTCTGCTGGTTCTGGTCATTTCACGCACTATCAGTTCATGTAAATCTTTCCTGGTTTTACTGAAATCGTACCATTTCTTATAGAACGGAAACATTCATATACCACAATCTGTTTAACCATTCCCTAATTTATGGGCATATGCTCAATTTACAGTTCTTTGTCACCACAAAGAGAGATGCTATTGACATTTTTGTACATGTTGTGTCCCTTTCCCTTGATCATTTTTAATTAGTCTTAAAATCATAATCATCATTTGAATATTTAATAAATCTTAGGAAGTAAGACCACTATCTTTGGCAGATTCTAGTGATTTTATATAAAATAGCTTTTTAAAAAGTCACTGTAGGAGTGATAGAAACAATTTGAATGATTAGAAAAAAATTAGTCTTGGCAATAAATAGCCCTACACAGTCCACTCTAAACAATGTCTGTGATTGAGGAACATTTGGTCAAGAAATAACTAATTGTGTAATAGATAATGTGAAATATGAACAAGACACAAAATATCTTCACTTTTATTGCATTATGTAAGTATCTGGGTGAGAGAACTGACATCAGGAAGACCTGAATTCAAGTCCTACCACACATAATACCTGTGTGACTGTGACCTAGTCAGCCTCTCCTACCCTTAATATCCTTATCAGTAAAATGAACATAACAGTATAGATTAACTCATAGAGTTCTTTTGAAGATTGAAAAAGTTAACTTGAGTGAAGAACATTGCAGATGCTAAAGTATTATATAAACACTATTATGGTTGTTATTACTATTATTGTGCTTCAAGATTGCTCTACATTCTTTTTTGTTACTGTAGTTTATCTGGTTAAAAAACTTGTAAAAAAATATTTTTAAATGACTAAATGTAGTAATAGTGCTAATTTCCTTGACTTTTGTTTTATAGTGTGTAATGGGCTGAGGCTTGAGTTGATGCACTGAGGTCCCAAGCACATGAGGCTAAATAGTAATTGGACCATACTCTATTAATAGATAAGCTTGGAGAGAGAATGGCCCCCACCCACTCTTTGTGCAAGTCCTGATGTGTTGTATAGGAAATGATGATTTTGGTGGGTGGAGGCAGGGGAGTGGAAAAGGAAGGGGAGGAGAGACTTTTGGGATTGCCATTGCCACGGTTGGCTCAGCTCACATCTCTCTCTGTTAGCTGATTTGTTGCTCAGACCTCTCTCTCTGCTAGCTCTTTTTGTCATTGCAACGACTTTTCTATTTGTTTTCTCTTCTTCTTTTTGCTTTTTTGCTTTGGCAGTGGCAGTTGGGGTTAAGTGACTTGCCCATGGTCACACAACCAGGAATTGTTAAGTGTCTGAGGCTGGATTTGAACTCAGGTCCTCCTGGCTTCAAAGCTGATGCCCTACCCACTGAGCCATCTCCTCCCCTTCCTCTGCAAGCTTATCTATTAATAGAGTATGGTCCAATTACTATTTAGCCTCATGTGCTTGGGACCTCAGTGCATCAACTCAAGCCTCAGCCCATTACAATAGTGGATCCTAAACATTAATCATCTCGGACTATTGTTAGACATTAAGCTATTATGAAATTTTAGATATAATGTATTATCTAATTTTTTCCTTTGTAGTTTCTTCATTATAAAATAGGAACATAAGTAACATTTACTTTGTTGCTGGGAAGGTTGATGATATAATAAGTGAACACATCATAGAAAGATACTAAATACTTTTATGGGTTTTTGTTTGACTGATTCATAATGTCTCATTGAGTCATTAGTTTCCACTTATCCAATTCTAATTTTAAATGAATTATTTTCATCAGTTAGCTTTTAAAACTCTTTTTTCATTTGACCAATTCTACTTTTTAAAGGAAGTGTTTTCTTCAGTGGATTTTTTTCCAACTTGGACGATTCTATTTTTAAGGAATTGTTTTCATCTGTGTATTTTCCTCCCATTTCACCACAGTTTTTTTTTTTTTTTTTAAAGTTGTTTTCTTCAATCAATTTTTGTACTTTTTTTAAATTGTTGAGTTTTTCTTTCATAATTCTCTGGCATTAGCTTTCATTTCTTTGCCCAATTTTTTTTTTCTACCTCTCTAACTTGATTTATTAAATCCTTTTTAAGCTCTTTCAAGAGAACCTTTTGAGGCTTTATATGTAGACATTTTTCCACTGCTGTCCTTGTATGAATCTGTGTTCTGATGTTCCCTGACATTATTGTAGCTTTCTATGATCAGTGCTTTTTGGGTTTTTTTTTGCTCACTTTTATAAGTTGAGCTCTATTCTTAAAGCACAGGACATTGTCCCAAGCTTCTTTTTCAGGGGGATAGGAGCCTCATCACTGGCTGTTCATTCTAGGGCTGTTAGTACTGATGACTTTCCCATTATGCTGGGTTGACATGGCCTAGTCAAGTCTGGTGTGTATGAGTTAAGGGTTAAATTTGCCTTTTACTAAGGCCTCAACAGCTGGCATCCTGAGCTACTGACTTACTGAGTCATTGCTGATCTGTATTGTGGCTAAGAGCCTTCCTTCTGGACTCTGCTCCCCTTTCACCCAAATGAGACAGACTTCTAAAATTTTTCTAAGTTATCTTAAGCTGGATAGTTGTTTCACTCCATCTTTTTGTGGGTTCTGTTACTACAGAATCCCTCCAGAGATTTGACTTAGCATTGTTTCTGAGGGGAACTGGGAAGATTTCAGGCAACTTCCTGACTTCTCTCTGCCATCTTGGTTCTGCCCATTCCCCCCCCCCCCACTCCCCCTTAGGTTTTTGAAGAGAAAAGATATCCTGAGGATCTTCTAGTCCAAACTTCTCATTTGATAAGAAAAAAAAATAAAATATAAAATGAATTAAGTGCATTTTTTTTTTAGTTTTATTGCCCAGAATACTGAATGTGATTAGTAAAAATGGAATCCATGATCTCTTTACTGAGCCACAATATCCCAGCATCAGGCTAGCTACCCAATTTGGATTATTTTAAGTCAGATCATAGGCTATTTCCTTGCAACATTATTATTTAAATCATTGTCATTTATTTCCTTTTTTATTTACCTTAAAAAGTTATTAAATATATTTTAATGCTATCGAAATAATTATAAAATTATTTAATTACTTCCCCTCAACATCCTTCCTTCTCCTATATCCCCAACAAGCTCTATAAAAATGACCTTGACCTACATGATTACAAAGATTTCTGGATCCTTAAAAGATACAAAAGATCAGCAATGCTGCTAAATATTTTCTAAAATATTCAGTACCCTTTTTGTTCAGCTTTCAAATAAATATGTTTAGCCAGAAGATTATGTCCAGTCATGTGCATGTAGAATCTGTACTAATTTCAAAATCCGATATATTTCCTAGCTACCCTTTTTCCTTCCCCCTAGGAGTAGCTATTTTATTAAGGAAATTCAAATGGCAATTCCTGTGTGAAAGGATAATAGCTAGAACACATAAGCTACAAATGACCCATATGATATTCATTACATTTAAGAGTGAGAGTTTATGTAAATTCATAGATTTTATCTTGAATGAGGTAAATTTTATAGGTTGCAAGACTAAAGAGGCTTGTAGTTAGAACCTTTTGCAAATGACATACTTGTTATGTTCAATACCATTAGCTAAGGAAACCGTCCCTTCATTTTGTATCCTGATATGCAAACTGTCTTTCTCATAAGTCTTTGGTTATCCAAGATATTTTGGAGCCCTCTTTATATAGCTTTCAAAAATTGACTACATTATGAAGATGTTCTAGCAACAAAGAGCTCTGGCCTGGAAGATATGGATTACACTCCCCAATTTTTCCCTATGCTAATACTGGGATATCACCAAATCACCAAATTGCTCCAAACCTCAGTTTTCTTATTTATAAAATGGAGACAGTACTTACAGTAGCCATTTTACAAGGTTTTTGTAAGACTCAAATAAAAGCAGGCAGGTGGCTCAGAGGATAATATGTTGGACCTGGAATTAAGAAGACCTGAGTTCAAATTCTACTTTAGACATGTACAGGCTGTATAATCCTTAGTTAGTTACTTAATGTTTATCTTCCTCCTTTGCCTCCTCTATAAAACACAGATAATAATGCCAGTTACCTTCTAGGGTTGTGATGAGGATAGATCTTAATAATATTTGTAAAATACTTTGTAAATATTAAAAAGCTCTGTAAATAGGAGCTTAAAAATTAGTATTTGTAAATAAATTTCTATATATGCATATATGTATTGCTTTGGAAGTACATAGTTCTCTGCAGATTACATTGTAAACATGTGCATGGAACCAACATTTATTAAATGCCTATTATATATCAGTCACTTAGAATTTATTTCATTTATCTTTGCAAGTATCCTTTGAGATAAATACTATTATTATCCCCATTTTACATTTTAGAGAACTGAGAAAGATGCAGTCAAGTGACTTGACCAGGATCACACAGCTTTTAAGTGTCTGAGAATAATTTCAAATTATATCTTTCTGATTTTGAGCTCTTTCTATGATACCTTGAGAACTCAGTTTTTAATGTTGTCCACTTTAAAGAGTCATCCAAATAGAAAATCATGGGGAAACAAATTGATAGGGATGCTGAGTTTCCATTGATGCAAAATTTCATTGGATTTTTATTTTCCAAATTTTCTTATGTAGAAATAATATTCCTCCTTTTTGCTTTGCCCCCAGGGGGTTAGCAAGAAAAATGAAATAATATTAAAAGAAAGCTTCCTGATTTTTGGAAACATGGGCAACAATTAAAATTCTGTACAAGATAAAAATTATTCCCAATTTTCTTATTCGATGATACTAACTGGAAGCTTCATACTGATTATTATTAACTATACAGAACCCATGCATTGAATGGGAGTGCATTAGAGAAAGCAGAGTGGAATCTATACTTTTCTCTTGGGGATGGTGACAGAAAGGTGAGAGAAACTCCCAACATAAGACAGAAATAGCAATGTTAAAGAGAAAGAATAAATAAATAAATATATATATATATGTGTGTGTGTGTGTGTGTGTAATATTCTCACACATGCATACATATATACGTACATATATGTGTGTATACATGAGTGAGGAAGGGACACATAACAAAAGACTAAATACTGAGTAGATACATTAATACTAAATCTTTAGGTATGTGAAGGTATAGGAAATGGAAGTTTATACATTTCTCGATAAATTTTAGGCACTTTAAAATTGCTTGTATTCTGCCTGATTCTCACTACTAATTCAATTCTTCATACGTGTATCAAGCACCTGTTGTGTCTGTGAGACACTAATCTAGTTCTGGGAATATATAGATAAAGGGGAAAGGATGCTTCTTAAGCAGCTTGCATAACTGTTGCTCAGAGTCAAATATAGTGTTGTGCCATAATTATAGATAGTATATTTTGAGATTTGATTGTATACAATGGGAATGTTTTTTTCTTGGGGGAAAAGGAGAAAGGAGTGGCAAATTAGCCATTGTCAAGAATAAATTTGTTTTCCTTCACCATGCACATTAGAATTGGGGAAATAGTTTAAAGTTGACAATTTTGGTATTTAGATGAAATATAAAGAAATATTCTCTTAAAGTGGCTTGGTCTGGCTCAGGAAGTAGTGAATTCCCCATCACTGGAAATTCTCAAGCAAAAATTTCATGAATTTTTATAGAATATTACAGGGAATTCTTAATTATTTGTTGATTTTAATCTATAAACTGTGATAGCTTCCAGTTTGACATTTATGATTCTGCGATTTTAAAAAATCTTTTATTCAAATATCCTGCTAAATTAACAATTTGGGAGAAATTATACAGCTAGCTGAACTGGGTATGATGCCCTCTTATAGAGTTTTTCTACCTTACCCACACCAAAAATATAGATTTTTATTACTGATAAGGGGAAAACAGAAAAAAAAAATTATTATTGCTCTGTAATTGATTAGTTGTGTTCAACTTTTTGTTACCCTATTTGATATTTTCTTGGCAAAGTTACTGCAGTAGTTTGCCATTTTCCACTCCAACTCATTTTACAAATGAGGAAACTTAGACAAATAGGATTAAGTGACAAAATAGCTAGTAAGTGTTTGACCTCGGGTCCTTCTGACTCTAGGACTCTTTCATGATTCATGTTTATGGGAGAGAAAATGTCTCTATCCTCCTGTACTGGTGGCCAGTAGGTGAAGTACAGGTAAGAGCAGTCCTCTGCTGAGTGGGAAAAGTCAGAGTGAATTAGTTAGGGAAGGGTCCCAAGATATTAAAAGCACAGTGACCCAGGACTTGAAAGGACATTAAAAATATTATTTATTTTATAATCCAAAATGTAGAATGCTGCTTCTTTAGGCCAATGATTTTTTGTTATTTTTTTTTCTTTATATCCTCAGAAGGCAGCACAAAGTTTGGCACATTGTAAGTGTTTATAAGAAACTCATTCATTCAGCTGAATTGAATGGATTTCCTAAGACTGATCCTGATAATTATAATAATTGTGACCTCATTCATGTGACATTGTAATTTAGGTCTTGTTACTAATGGCTAGATAAAATATGCTTCTGTTTTGAGCAGTGTATTTCATTTTTTCTCTTTTTTCCACACATTTATGCCCTCATGACAGCTCCTTGATTTGGTTTTGAATGAACTCAACTACTGATAGTCTTTGTGTTGTAAACTAAATGGCACTGCTTGCTTTAGATTTAAGTATTTTTTTCTTCTTTGGTTCCTTTTAATAAGTCATCAAAATGCTGTCTGAGGTGTGTGAACTTTGAATAAGTCATCCATTATCCTATTAAAAATATGTACTGAGTCTAAGTGAATTTTATAGCTTGGGAAAGAAAATCCTTATATTTAAGTCAGAGCAGTTATCCAAAAATTCAAGGGAGCATTTCTTCCCAATCAAGGTGAAGAACATGTATATCTGGGGATTATCTGATCTGTGCTTATAGTCTTAGTAATACATGTAGCAGGTTAATTTAGAAGGACTCAGTTTTAACTTTCTCTATTTCTTTCCCTCCCTCCCGCCTTCTCTCCTTCCTTCTCTCACTCTCTCTCTCAATCTCTCTCTCTCTCTCTCTCTCTCTCTCTCTCTCTCTCTCTCTCTCTCTCTCTCTCCTCTCTCTCTCTCTCCTCTCTCTCTCCTCTCTCTCTCTCTCCTCTCTCTCTCCTCTCTTTTTATGTGTGTCTCTCCTCTATTTCTCCTCTAATAAAGAGTTTTATGTATATATATATATATATATATATATATATATATTATATATATATATATGTATATATATATATATTATATATATATATATATATATATATATATATATATATATATATATATATATTATATATATATATATATATATATCACATTCTTGAATTTCAACTTTTCAGCAATGCAATGAATTCAGATCATGGTACCTAGGTGGATAGAAATCTGAATAGGAAAATCTTCATTCACATCTTTCCTCAGACACTTATTAGTTATATGACTCAGGAAATCATTTAACTTCTTTCTCCCTCAGTTTTCTCATCTGTAAAAATGGGAATAATAAAAGGACTAAACCCCCATTGTTATTGGGAGGATCAAATGAGTTACCAAGTAAAATATCTTGCACAATTTTAAATGAGATAACTTTTATCTGTTTCTCCTCCTCCTCTACCTTCCTTGACTGTTGCTGTTGCTTGATCCAATCAATTAATAAGAACTAATTCTAGGCAGTTTAAGCACTCACCATACAAAAAGAGAAAAGTCCTTGCCCTCAAGGAGTCTATATCTAATGAGAAAGACAACTTGCAAACAAATATAGCAAGCTATATAAAAGGTAAATAGGAGATAACTAGCAGGGAGAAGATAGGATTGAGGGTTTGGGAAAGACTGTAAAACATGAACTTTTAATTGAGACTTTTAAAGAAAGTCAAGGAATCCAGGAGCCAGAAATGAAGAAAGAGAAATTCCAGGAATGGGGAAAAGGCAGAGAATATTTCTGTAGCCCAAAGATGGAGTCTTACCCATGTCACTGGTTCAAAGAGTATGTTTGGGGAGTAGGTGGGGGAAGAGAAAGTTGTAAAAAGACTAGAAAGGTAGGGAATGATTTGGTTTTGGAAGCTTTTGAATGGCCAACAGAGCATTTTATATTTATAACTAGAGGTTATATGAAGCCACTGGAATTTATTAAGGGTGTGCCTTGATTAGACTTACACTTTAAGGAAATGACTTTGGAGAATGGATTGGTGTAGAGACTTATGGCAGCAGATTCACAGCAAACTATTGGGAATAATCCAG